>NW_023405383.1:0-26937 GCF_013141755.1 Anopheles stephensi | reverse complement strand
CACTTTTCCAATGAAATATAGCCTGGAAAGTGTCCCTTATATTTAACGGGTAAATACCTTGTTAAAATTGTGAACGAAACTAGCACTTGGTTCGAATAGTAAATTTAGCCTAAAGTGTCTTAGTTTTTCACGTGTAGCAATACTGTTAAAGATTGTGGAAAAATAGCACTTTTCACCAATGTAATGTTAGCCTCTGAAGAGTGTCTTATTTTCACGTGTAAATAATGTGTTTAAGAATTGTGAAAAAAGTAGCAACTTTTCCAAATGAAATTAGCCTGAAAAGATGGTTCTTTATTATTTTACGATGTAAATACTGTTTAAAATTGTAGAAAAAATAGGCACTTCTTTCCAATGAAAATTAAGTCACTGAAAGTGTCTTATTTTACTGTGTAAATAGCTGTTTAAAAAGTTGAGAAAATTAGCACTTTCTACCACATGTATTTAGCACCTGAGCAAGTGTCTTTATTTTAACGTGTATAATCTGTTTAAAATCTGGTGAAAAATAGCACTTTTCCATGAAATTAGCCTGAAAAGTGTCTTATTTTACGTGTAAATACTGTTAAATTGTGAAAAATAGCACTTTTCCTATGATTAAGCCTGAAAGTGTCTTATTTTATAACGTGTAATACTGTTAAAATTGTGAAAAATAGCACTTTTCCATGAAATTAGCCTGAAAGCTGTCTTATTTACGTGTAATACTTGTTAAAATTGTGAAAAATAGCACTTTTCCAATGAATTAGCCTGAAAGTGTCTTATTTTAAGTGTAATACGTTAAAATTGTGAAAAATAGCACTTTTCCAATGAAATTAGCCTCTGAAAGTTGTCTTATTTTACGGGTATACGTGTAAAATTGTGATAAATAGCACCTTTTCCAACTGAAATTAAAGCCTGAAAGTGTCTTTATTTACGTGTAAAAATACTTGTAAAAATTTGTGAAAAATAGCACTTTTCAATGAAATTTAGCCTAAAAGTGTCTATTTTAAGTGTCCAAATACTGTTAAATTGTGAAAAATAGCACTTTCCCAATGTAAATTAGCACGGAAAAAAGACAGTGTCTTAATTTACGTGTAATACTGTTAAAATTGTGAAAAAATAGGCACTTTTCCAATGAAATAGCCTGAAAGTGTCTTTTTACGTGTAAATACTGTTTAAAATTGTGAAAAATAGCACTTTTCCAATGAAATTAGCCTGAAAGTGGTCCTTAATTTACGTGTAAATACTGTTAAAATATGTTGGAAAAATTAGCACTTTTTTCCAAGGTATTAAGTCCTGAAAGTGTCTTATTTTTACGTGTAAATACTGTTTAAAATTGGTGAAAAAACAACTTTTCCAATGATAATAAGCTGAAAGTGTCATATTTTACGTGTAAATACTGGTTAAAATTGTGGAAAAATTGCACTTTTCCCATTGTATTAAGCCTGAAAGTGTCTTATGGTATTACGTGTAAATACTGTTAAAATTGAGAAAAAAACAACTTTTCCAATGAAAATTGGCACTGAAAGTGGTCTTATTTTACGTGGTAAAATATCTGTTAAAATCGAGAAAAATAACCCTTTTCCAAATGAAATTAGACCTGAAAGTGGGTCTTATTTTACGTGTAAATACTGTTAAAATCGAGAAAAAACACTTTCCAAATGAAATTAGGCCTGAAAGGTGTCTTAATTTTAACGTGTAAATACTGTTAAAATTGAGAAAAAAACACTTTTCCAATGAAAATTAGCCCTGAAAGTTTGTCTTATTTAACGTGTAAATACTGTTAAAAATCGAGAAAAAAACGGCACTTTTCCTCTGAATATTCAGCCTGGGGAAAGGTCTTATTTTCCTTGTAATACTGTCAAATTGTGAAAAAAATAAGCCACTTTTCCACTGAAATAAGCTGAAGTTGTCTTATTTTACGTGTAAACTTATGTTAAAAATTGTGAAAAAATAGCACTTTTCCTATGAACTAGCCTGAAAGTGTCTCTATTTTACGTGTAAATACTGTTAAAATTGTGAAAAATAGCACTTTTCCTCGAAATAGCCTGAAAGTGTCTTATTTTACGTGTAAATACTGTTACAATTGTGAAAAATAGGCACTTTTCATATGAAATTAAGCCTGAAAGTTGTCTTATTTTACGTGTAAATACTGTTAAAATTGTGAAAAATAGCACTTTTCCAATGAAATTTAGCCTGAAAGTGTCCTTATTTTACGTGTAATACTGTTTAAATTGGTGAAAAATAGCACTTTTTCAATGAATTTAAGCCTGTAAAGTGTCTTATTTTACGTGTAAATACATGTTTCAAATTTGTGAAAAATAGCACTTTTCCTATGAAATAAGCCTGAAGTGTCTTATTTTACGTGTAAATACTGTACAATTGTGAAAAATAGCACTTTTCCAATGAAATTAGCCTGAAAGTGTCTTATTTTACGTGTAAATACTGTTAAAATTGTGAAAAATAGCACTTTTCCTATGAAATTAGCCTGAAAGTGTCTTATTTTACGTGTAAATACTGTTAAAATTGTGAAAAATAGCACTTTTCCTATGAAATTAGCCTGAAAGTGTCTTATTTTACGTGTAAATACTGTTAAAATTGTGAAAAATAGCACTTTTCCAATGAAATTAGCCTGAAAGTGTCTTATTTTACGTGTAAATACTGTTAAAATTGTGAAAAATAGCACTTTTCCAATGAAATTAGCCTGAAAGTGTCTTATTTTACGTGTAAATACTGTTAAAATTGTGAAAATAGCACTTTTCCAATGAAATTAGCCTGAAAGTGTCTTATTTTACGTGTAAATACTGTTAAAATTGTGAAAAATAGCACTTTTCCTATGAAATTAGCCTGAAAGTGTCTTATTTTACGTGTAAATACTGTTAAAATTGTGTGAAAAATAGCACTTTTCCATATGAAATAAGCCTGAAAGTGTCTTATTTTACGTGTAAATACTGTTAAAATTGTGAAAAATAGCACTTTTCCAATGAAATAAGCCTGAAAGTGTCTTATTTTACGTGTAAATACTGTTAAAATTGTGAAAAATAGCACTTTTCCAATGAAATTAGCCTGAAAGTGTCTTATTTTACGTGTAAATACTGTTAAAATTGTGAAAAATAGCACTTTTCCTATGAAATAGTCCTGAAAGTGTCTTATTTTACGTGTAAATACTGTTAAAATTGTGAAAAATAGCACTTTTCCAATGAAATTAAGCCTGAAAGTGTCTTATTTTACGTGTAAATACTGTTAAAATTGTGAAAAATAGCACTTTTCCAATGAAATAGCCTGAAAGTGTCTTATTTTACGTGTAAATACTGTTAAAATTGTGAAAAAATAGCACTTTTCCAATGAAATAAGCCTGAAAGTGTCTTATTTTACGTGTAAATACTGTTAAAATTGTGAAAAATAGCACTTTTCCTATGAAATTAGCCTGAAAGTGTCTTATTTTACGTGTAAATACTGTTAAAATTGTGAAAAATAGCACTTTTCCTATGAAATAAGCCTGAAAGTGTCTTATTTTACGTGTAAATACTGTTAAAATTGTGAAAAATAGCACTTTTCCAATGAAATTAGCCTGAAAGTGTCTTATTTTACGTGTAAATACTGTTAAAATTGTGAAAAATAGCACTTTTCCTATGAATTAGCCTGAAAGTGTCTTATTTTACGTGTAAATACTGTTAAAATTGTGAAAAATAGCACTTTTCCAATGAAATTAGCCTGAAAGTGTCTTATTTTACGTGTAAATACTGTTAAAATTGTGAAAAATAGCACTTTTCCAATGAAATTAGCCTGAAAGTGTCTTATTTTACGTGTAAATACTGTTAAAATTGTGAAAAATAGCACTTTTCCAATGAAATTAGCCTGAAAGTGTCTTATTTTACGTGTAAATACTGTTAAAATTGTGAAAAATAGCACTTTTCCTATGAAATTAGCCTGAAAGTGTCTTATTTTACGTGTAAATACTGTCAAAATTGTGAAAAATAGCACTTTTCCTATGAAATAAGCCTGAAAGTGTCTTATTTTACGTGTAAATACTGTTAAAATTGTGAAAAATAGCACTTTTCCAATGAAATAAGCCTGAAAGTGTCTTATTTTACGTGTAAATACTGTCAAAATTGTGAAAAATAGCACTTTTCCTATGAAATAAGCCTGAAAGTGTCTTATTTTACGTGTAAATACTGTTTAAATTGTGAAAAATAGCACTTTTCCAATGTATTTATTCTGAAAGTGTCTTATTTTACGTGTAAATACTGTTTAAATTGTGAAAAATAGCACTTTTTCAATGTATTTAGCCTGAAAGTGTCTTATTTTACGTGTAAATATTGTTAAAATTGTGAAAAATAGCACTTTTCCAATGAAATTAGCCTGAAAGTGTCTTATTTTACGTGTAAATACTGTCAAAATTGTGAAAAATAGCACTTTTCCTATGAAATAAGCCTGAAAGTGTCTTATTTTACGTGTAAATACTGTTAAAATTGTGAAAAATAGCACTTTTCCAATGAAATTAGCCTGAAAGTGTCTTATTTTACGTGTAAATACTGTTAAAATTGTGAAAAATAGCACTTTTCCTATGAAATAAGCCTGAAAGTGTCTTATTTTACGTGTAAATACTGTTAAAATTGTGAAAAAATAGCACTTTTCCAATGAAATTAGCCTGAAAGTGTCTTATTTTACGTGTAAATACTGTTTAAAATTGTGAAAAATAGCACTTTTCCTATGAAATAAGCCTAAAAGTGTCTTATTTTACGTGTAAATACTGTTAAAATTGTGAAAAATAGCACTTTTCCTATGAAATAAGCCTGAAAGTGTCTTATTTTACGTGTAAATACTGTTAAAATTGTGAAAAATAGCACTTTTCCAATGAAATTAGCCTGAAAGTGTCTTATTTTACGTGTAAATACTGTTAAAATTGTGAAAAATAGCACTTTTCCTATGAAATAAGCCTGAAAGTGTCTTATTTTACGTGTAAATACTGTTAAAATTGTGAAAAATAGCACTTTTCCAATGAAATTAGCCTGAAAGTGTCTTATTTTACGTGTAAATACTGTCAAAATTGTGAAAAATAGCACTTTTCCTATGAAATAAGCCTGAAAGTGTCTTATTTTACGTGTAAATACTGTTAAAATTGTGAAAAATAGCACTTTTCCAATGAAATTAGCATGAAAGTGTCTTATTTTACGTGTAAATGCTGTCAAAATTGTGAAAAATAGCACTTTTCCTATGAAATAAGCCTGAAAGTGTCTTATTTTACGTGTAAATACTGTTAAAATTGTGAAAAATAGCACTTTTCCAATGAAATAAGCCTGAAAGTGTCTTATTTTACGTGTAAATACTGTTAAAATTGTGAAAAATAGCACTTTTCCTATGAAATAAGCCTGAAAGTGTCTTATTTTACGTGTAAATACTGTTAAAATTGTGAAAAATAGCACTTTTCCAATGAAATTAGCCTGAAAGTGTCTTATTTTACGTGTAAATACTGTTAAAATTGTGAAAAATAGCACTTTTCCTATGAAATTAGCCTGAAAGTGTCTTATTTTACGTGTAAATACTGTTAAAATTGTGAAAAATAGCACTTTTCCTATGAAATAAGCCTGTCAGTGTCTTATTTTACGTGTAAATACTGTTAAAATTGTGAAAAATAGCACTTTTCCTATGAAATTAGCCTGAAAGTGTCTTATTTTACGTGTAAATACTGTTAAAATTGTGAAAAATAGCACTTTTACTATGAAATAAGCCTGAAAGTGTCTTATTTTACGTGTAAATACTGTTAAAATTGTGAAAAATAGCACTTTTCCTATGAAATTAGCCTGAAAGTGTCTTATTTTACGTGTAAATACTGTTAAAATTGTGAAAAATAGCACTTTTCCTATGAAATAAGCCTGTCAGTGTCTTATTTTACGTGTAAATACTGTTAAAATTGTGAAAAATAGCACTTTTCCTATGAAATAAGCCTGAAAGTGTCTTATTTTACGTGTAAATACTGTTAAAATTGTGAAAAATAGCACTTTTCCTATGAAATTAGCCTGAAAGTGTCTTATTTTACGTGTAAATACTGTTAAAATTGTGAAAAATAGCACTTTTACTATGAAATAAGCCTGAAAGTGTCTTATTTTACGTGTAAATACTGTTAAAATTGTGAAAAATAGCACTTTTCCAATGAAATAAGCCTGTCAGTGTCTTATTTTACGTGTAAATACTGTTAAAATTGTGAAAAATAGCACTTTTCCAATGAAATTAGCCTGAAAGTGTCTTATTTTACGTGTAAATACTGTTAAAATTGTGAAAAATAGCACTTTTCCAATGAAATTAGCCTGAAAGTGTCTTATTTTACGTGTAAATACTGTTTAAATTGTGAAAAATAGCACTTTTCCAATGAAATAAGCCTGAAAGTGTCTTATTTTACGTGTAAATACTGTTAAAATTGTGAAAAATAGCAGTTAATAACGCACTCACGGGTTTAGAGTTTTTAAAAAGTTATTTCTATTTTATTAACAACTCTTATTTAAACTCGTGAACGCGGGATGCGATCCTACTCGGTACGGGTTTCACGCCGGTCCGTCTCGGTGTCTGGAGAATGCAGGAAAGAACCGATGATTGAGCGGGCTGCGATGTTTTATAGCTGCGTCATCCGATGGCGATCGATGTTTACTTCTGGCAGCGATCATGATTCGAGCATGATTCGATCGACGATGGTTGGTGACACATTTTATGCTGCGTTGCAGAAAATGTGCTCTCGGCTCGGATGTTATATTGCGCTCGCTTGATGCTCGGTGTTGCGGGTTGTGCTAACTCCTTACTGCGCTGTCGTCTTAACTCCTCCCCTCTTAAATGACTTTGCCCTCAAAGTCTCGTTGCTGCGTGGAATGAAGTTGGTCTGCTAACGAACGTTTCTGGTCGTTTCGCTTGAGTCATGTTTACTTTTATCGTCGTTCTCTTGAAGTGGAAGAATAAACAGATTATAAATGCGCATAGGCATATGAATGCAAAAGTTCCTCCGAATACATTAATTTTCCATCTTAGAGAATCATTCTGCAAGTTAATACTTTTTAGTTTTTCTCTATGTTCTATGGTGAGTTTTTGTACGAGTTGGAGAGGCGGTTTATGTTCGATTTCACCCTTATCGATGTTGATTCCTGCTGTTGATTTGAATGGTTTACCAGGAATGGTGACTTCGTCGTTTGAATAAATTTCTCCATTAATGATAATGTTACAATTTTCGAATTGTATGACGTAGGAACCGTTCAGTACTTGGTTCATTTTGCTGCAGTTTGATGCGATTTCTGCTATTGCGTCGTTGATTAGTATTGTGTCGTCTTTGATTCTTTTTATGAAGCCTCGACTATAAATCTTTTCGTAGTCACATTGTGAATCTTCTCTTCTCACAATTTGTTGAATGCATGTTGTGGGTTGTTGTATGCCGATTTGCGGACATATATAAACATCTTCTTGTTGTTGGCACTTCTCTGTCATGGAATATACGTGGGTTTGATTTTGTAATATAAAGTTTTGTGTGACGATTATACGTGCATCGTGTTGTATTATCGAGTCAATGTATTCGTACTCGTAGATTTTTGAAGATAGTTTGGGGAACTTTAGCATGTATAGTATATGAGATTCATTTACTGCTACTTGGGCAGTTGATTGCCTTAGCAATTCTTCCGGTGTGTTGTATTTAATGTTATTCTTCTCAAGAAACTGTTCTATTGATGTCAGATCCTCAAGGGATAGTAGCTTACTGCTCGGAATACCGTTTTTAGCTAACAGTATAGCGTCTTCTATGACATCCAATTTTTCTTGTAGCATATTTATGTTGGAAAGTAGAATAAGTTTCCGAATTTCCACTTGGTGTGACTCATAGCGTTCGTTTTCGATATTTACGACTTGGTTAGCGACATCAGTTATTTGTTTCAACCTGGCGTTGAAGCCTTGGTTGATTATTATTTGTTTGTTGCTTTCTGCTATCAGGGAGTTCATTGTGGAGTTTATGACATGTAGGTCGTCTGCATCTGGAGTTCCAGCGATCCATTTCCAAATTTTTCCTATCGTGTCCCATCGTTTTTGTCTTTTCACAAATGGTTTGATTTTCGCAAAAGTGTCCTTTAGCATGCTAGCTTTTATGCTGATCAAATTTTCGATAGATTCAGTAGAATTTCCATTTGGACTATCTTGTAATGTTTTCTCTATTGTTTCGTTTATATCAGTTAAATCTATTGGATGTATTGTTCTTACGTATCCAATTTGAATCTTAGCTTTACCTATCGGTATTATGGCTAATGGATTGTTATTTAAATCATATATGTTTATGTCTGCGAAAATTAGTTTGATCAACAGGATCGTAAGTATTCTGTAACGATAGTTAAAGCAATTTTGAAAAAGTATTAATATTATTTCCTTACTTTCTTAAGTTTACTTTATGTATTTTTCGATTGTTTGAATCGATAATATATGTTGGATGATTCTCCTTTACTTTTACTGCATTAAAACGACTTTCGCGTTTGTTATTCGTCTTTTTCTTTTCGAATGCATATTCGTTTTCTACGTAATCCTTATATTTTTCATCTTTGATTTTTTCTTCATTCTTTTTGAATATCTGTAGTATTCTTTCATTTGTTTTTTCTCTTATTCTTGATCTCTCTAGCGGATCGTTTGATATTTCTCCTACATACACATTTCGTGGTGTATCCTTTATGAATGAATGTATGCTGTGATTATACTTATAAACAGCTTGTTGTACTAATGTTATAATGCTCATCTCTGGATTGAGTTTTTTTGTGCATCTAGCGATTTCTCTAATTGTTGAATGGCAACGTTCTATTTGTCCATTCGTTTCTGAACGATTAACTGGAGTTTTAAATATTTTTGTTCCTAGGTTTAGTATTGATTGTTCGATAACGTTTGAGACAAACGTACATTCGTTGTCTATTACAATTTGAGCTGGTAAGTCCCAGTCATATAGGAGTTGTAGTAAAACTTCCTTTATATCAGCGATTGATTTCGATTTTATCGGTCGTATTTTAACGTATTTTGAAAATTTATCTATAGATGAGATAAATAAAAAGTTTGCGTTATAAGCAAATATGTCAATATGGATAATTTCTCCAGGATATGTCGGTATTGGTGTTTTTACTGGTATAAATTCTTGGGGTTTTCTCTCGTATTTTTCTGTTTTACATATCTCACAATTTTTTACAATGTTTTGAATACTTTTTCTCATTTCGGGAAAGTAGAATTTTTTTATAAATTGCAATGAGTTTTCCTTAGCATTTCTGTGAGCAAAATTATGAATATTCTTGATTTCTTCAATTTGTGTTTCTTCATCGCATAGGTCTTGTACTTGTCTTTGGGAAAATCTAGCTTTGATTGTTTTTGGATTGTAGAGAGTTTTATAAACTTCTTGGATAATTCCCATTGTTTGTTCATCTGTGTGAATTCCATTAATTACATTTGGATTGATTAATTTTTTGAATTTATCCTTGATAAAATCAGAAGTAAATGTTGGTTCAATAAAAATATGTCTTCTGAATTTTGGGAAAGGGGTAATTAATTGGTATGAAGAATTAGTTCCAATTTTAAATACTAGTTGGTTGTGGAATACATTAATTGGTGCTTCTGTTGAAGGTATATAAGAATGATCGTCTTCGTCAGCTGAGTGCTGAGTTGGCGTTAATGAGTTTAGTTGTATACGGGAAAGTGCATCTGCTACAACGTTTGATCTTCCGGGTTTGTAGAATAATTGGTAATCGTGTTCCTCCATGAAAGATTTCCATCTTTTCAGTTTTGCGTTGTTGTTCTGCGGAGATAAAGCAAATGTTAATGGTTGATGATCTGTATGAATATTAATTTTAGCTCCGTATATGAAATTTCTCAATGTTTGTAGTGCCCAACCGATGGCAAGCATTTCCTTTTCGTTGGTTGCATAATTTTCCTCTGTTTTGGAAAGAGTACGAGAAATGAAGGTTATCGGTCTATCACCGTCGTGACATTTTTGTGAAAGCACAGCTCCTAGTGCTTTTTCCGATGCATCTGTTGTTAGTTCGAATGGCTTCTGGAAATCTGGAAAAGCTAAAACATCATTAGAAGATATTATGTCTTTAAGGGTTTGAAATGCGTTTTTTGCGGTTTGATCAAATTTAATAGGGAAATTTTTTGATTCGTGTTTGGAAATTTGGCGATGGCCATCCTCCCCTCTTAGGAGTTTTGTGATGGGTTTTGCCAGTTGTGCATAGTTTTTAATAAACCTGCGGTAGTAACCTGACATTCCTAAGAATCTTCTTAGTTCTTTAAGGTTTTGTGGTTCTGGGAATTTTTTTATGGCTTCAATCTTTTTTATATTTGGTTTAAGTCCTTCACTTGAGACTATGAATCCGAGGAATTCAACTTCTGTCTTTAGAAATTCAGATTTATCCGGTTGTATTTTGAAATTAGCGGCTCTCAGAGTTTCTAGAACAATTCTTAAATTTTGCAGATGTTCTTCAACTGTTTTGCTAAAAATGATTATGTCATCGATGTATATGTGACAAATTTTTCCGATGTGTTCCCTTAAAGTGTCGTCCATGACGCGTTGGAATATTGAAGGGGCATTTTTTAAACCAAATGGCATGCGTACGAATTCATATTTTCCGTTGTTTATTGAAAATGCAGTTTTTTCGATATCATTTTCCGACATAGGTACTTGATGAAATCCTGACGCTAAGTCAAGAGTTGTGAAATATTTATTTGAACCTAGATTGGCTAAAACAGTAGATGGATCCGGAATAGGATATTTATCGCTTATTGTTTGAGTATTCAATTTTCTGTAGTCTACGACAAGTCTATATTTTTTTTCATTGGCAGCATCCAGTTTTTTTGGAACAATCCACACTGGTGCATTGTATGGGGATTTCGAAGGTCTGATGATTCCATCATTTAGGAGTTTTTCAATTTGCTTGTTAACTTCACCTTTAAGTGCTTGGGGATAGGGATACGTTTTACTATAAACTGGTGATTCATCTTTTGTTCTTATTGTCGCTTTTACTCGCGATGTACAAGGTAGTTTCAAATCTGGTGGTTGGAAAAGATCTTGATATTCCTGTAATAGGTCATGTAGCTTTCTTTTTTCGTTTTGGTTCAGATGATTATCACGAATGTTTATTTTATTTACTTCCTGTAGTTGGTATTGTTGTAATGGAATGACATGTGTGCCATCAATGATTAATATTTCATTGGCTGTGTCAATTACTGCTTTAATTTCCTTTAGTGAATCGTGTCCAATTATGGCATCAAACGATTTTAAATTTTCTAAATGATAAAATTTTAGCATTTTATCTGAATATGGTTTGAATAATCGTGCTTGAGAATAAGCGTCGATTTTAATATCTCCTGCTACGGATGATACGAAAAATGGTTTATCAACCTTGTGTGAAATTTTTGCATATTTTGGATGTATGTATTTTTTATTAGATCCAGTATCAATTAACATTTTGAGTGGTTCTGAAGCGTTACCATAGAATAAGAAGTAAGGCAACGCTGAGTTTATTCTAAAAAATTCAGCTCTGCTTCTTCAAAAGTTTCTCTGAAGTTATTACCTTCTTGTTTTTCAATTGTTCTGAAATATCGTTCGAATGACTGTTGCACATTGTCAACCGTTGTGTTATTCACGATGTTGTTTACGTTTTCGAATGTTTGTGCAAGATTGGCATCTGCTATATGATTAATGTTGTTTATGTTTCTGGCGTTTGTTTGGATATTATTGACTCTAGGTCGTTTTGGTGGTCTCACATTGTTTGAATTTGGACGATTTCCGTAATTTACTTGGCGAGTTCTGATAGATTGATCAACGTCCATCGGTTCTGGTGGAGGTTGACGTTGAAATTGATTAGATTGCATTTTTTGAAAGGGCTGTTGGTGCTGTAGAAAATGCATGAAATATTAATTATTACACGAAATATGGTAAAGGAACAACACTATAAGCAGATAGTATAAATTGACGCACACGAACGAACTTAGAAGTGAATTAAGGGGAAAGTGACTTGACCAATGGATGAACTATGTAATCGAATAGGATGAACTTGTAACCGGACCAGTGAATAAACAGTATGAAATTGTAAGTCGAGCGCGCAACACTACAACTCTTTAACGTCCGTCTGATATCACAAAAATCACTCCCAACCAGTGATAATATTCTACATTTTTGGTCCTTCGAACCGGATCTGGTGAAGTCGGTTTAGTGATTTCGGAAAAAATTCACTACGTTAATTACCGTACACAGTGACGTGAATCATCTCTGTGTTTGTGAGGAAACGAACAGTTCGCTGTCTTGCTCCGCATATTGGCGCGAATTGCTGTGAAAGGTCATTACGTGCACGTGAACCCTTGTATGTTCGTTTGTTTTCTCGTGAGTTGTGTTGCGATTTATTCAAATCGACTTACTGGAGTGAAAGTTGTTGTTACGCATCAACTTAAGGCAACAGGCAAAGCTTAGCGTCCCGCGTAGCTTAGCTTCATCGGAAATCTACGCCATTGCGAAGCGTGGTTCCATTTTAACGGCCATCACTCCTATCGTATTCTAACGAAACTTGCATGCAACGCAGCAGGTTGTGAACAATTTCGAATCAAATTCAAAGTGAACGTTACATCGTCTGTATTAAGTGTTAGTGAAGTGCAGAACATTGAACTTTGTTCATTTTACGTGTGTGTTAGTGAAGCAACGTAGAAAATGGAGAAGAAAATCAAAGCCGCGCAATTAAAAAAGCGCCAAGCGCAAATGCTTGTGAAGAACATTGAACAATTTAAAAACGATTATAGTGAAAGTGATGTGGGTGAAATACCAGTGTGCTTGGATCAGCTAGAACGGCATGTTCAAGATTATTTGAACGCGGTAGCAAAACTGGAGGAATTGGAAGAATCTCCCGAAGCGTTAGAAGCTTTGCTGCAAGAGCGATGTGAAATGGACAGTGTGTACCGAAAGGTGAAAGGATTTTTGTTGCAAAGGCAACCGTGTGAAGCCAATCCTCTCAACGCGTCGATTTTGCAAGCCAATTCTAGCCTGAACTCAACGGGTAATTTCGGATCAATTAATGTGCGGTTACCGAAAATCGATCTCCCCACGTTCGACGGTGATACGACGAAGTGGCTCACGTTTCGTGATCGCTTCGTGGCAATGATCGATTCGTCAGCAGATATACCTTCGATACTGAAACTTCAGTATCTGTTGTCATCATTGAAGAGTGAGGCGGCGCTGCTGTTCGAGCATACCACATTGACCGCGGACAACTATGCGACCACCTGGGCCGCGCTGCTGAAACGGTATGATAACCCGCGCATGTTAGTCCGTGATTATTATCGAACATTGCATCACCTTCCCGCGATGCATGAAGGATCTGTGGATGAATTGGCGCAGCTTGTGGACGAGTTCACGCGGCACGTGAACGGTTTAAGAAAGCTGAAGGAACCGGTTGACAACTGGGACACTCCCCTCACCACATTGCTGTTCTTCAAATTGGATTCATCAACCATCCTAGCTTGGGAAAAGCATTCATCGGCCAGCCCCAAGGATAAGTATTCAGATCTAATCGATTTCCTGCAGGATAGAATCCGAATCCTTCGTTCGTCCCAAACGTTAGCGAAGATATCTGAATCGAAACAAACGCCGGTGGCCTGTGGAGAAAGAAGAATGGGAGGAAAGGTTAGATACGTGAGCAATTCAGTGTCAACGCGGAAGCCAGCTAGCAGCACATCCTACGCATCCTGTCCATTAGAGTGTGCAGAGCCACACCATCTACGAAGCTGCCCGAAGTTCTGCAAAGGAGACGTAAAGTTCCGGCGTGAAGTGATTGCGAAGCATAAACTATGCTTCAACTGTTTGAACCCGAATCATCAGGTACGGTCGTGCAATTCCGTCTTCCGTTGCAACAAGTGCAACGCACGTCATCACAGCATGTTGCACGACGATTCACCGCCACAGGTAACCATGAACGTAGGTTCGAGCAATGAAATTGTGGTTCTCAAAACGGTGGTTCTCTGGTTAGTCGATGACCATGGCATTCGGCATGAAGCACGAGCGTTGTTGGATTCAGGATCCATGTGCAATATCGTGTCCGAATCCCTAGCGCGGAAGCTGCTGACACGTCGTACAAAGATCAACGTTGCATTGACAGGTATCGGTGAGGGTGTTCAGCAAGCCAAGGGTTCGATCATCGCAACGGTGCAGTCAAAGTCAGCGCCATTTTCGTCGCCACTTGAGTTCCTGATAGTGAACTCCCCTTGTGCTGAGATACCGACTGCCCCAATCGATGTTGCTGGTTGGAAATTCCCTGACGTTCCGTTGGCTGATCCTGCCTTTAACCTTCCTTCAAGAGTTGATGTGATCATTGGGAGTGATGCATATTGGGAATGGCATACCGGAAAGAAGCAGTTACTGGTCAAAGGCGGTCCTTGGTTGGTTGAGACTCCGTTTGGGTGGACAGTTGCTGGGAATACTTCCCACATTTCAGTCGCTAGTCCTGTTTCGTGCCACTCAATTAGGAGCCATGAGTCTCTCGATACATTGCTGCAACGGTTTTGGGAGAACGAGACCAATCTAGAGGGACCCGCTCTCTCGCTTGAGGAAGATGCTTGTGAGAAGCATTATGCTGCCACTACAACGCGTGATCACCATGGTCGTTACATCGTTTGTCTGCCTCGTAATCCCAGAGCAGATATAGTATTGGGTTCATCAAAGGAGATTGCGGATCGACGACTGATGGCTGTGGAGCGGCGATTGAAGATCAACCCTGAAATGGAGATGGAATATAAGCGTTTCATGCAAGAGTACGAGGAACTTGGTCACATGCGAAAACTTACCGAACCAGTGGATGATAGTGTTCCGCATTGTTATATTCCTCACCATGCGGTGGTGAAGGAATCGAGTACATCCACAAAAGTACGGGTCGTGTTTGACGCGTCCTGTAAAACGAGCTCGGGATACTCCTTAAACGATACGTTACTAGTTGGCCCAATTGTCCAGGAAGATCTACTAACGATTATATTGCGATTCAGGTCCTACGCAATCGCATTAGTGGCCGATGTGGAAAAAATGTACCGGCAAATTCTCCACACCATCATCGATCGGAATCTGCTACGTATCAGGTACCGAAAGAGCCCCCTGGATCCGATATCGACCTACGAGCTGAATACCGTTACTTACGGCACGGCGTCAGCTCCATTCCTCGCCACTAGAACGCTCCAGCAGGTTGCGCATGACCACAAAGATCAATTCCCGAAGGCAGTTGATCCCGTGTTACGTGATTTTTACGTCGACGATCTACTAACAGGAGCGACTGACCTTAACGAAGCAGTAGAAGTGCGAAAGCAAATCACCGCAATGCTCGATTCAGCTGGTTTCGCATTGAAAAAGTGGGCATCTAACGTTCCAGAATCGCTTCTAGATGTCCCACGTGAAGATCTTGCGATTCAATCAATGCACGAGTGGAAGGATGGTCAAGCTGTTTCGACGCTGGGGCTGGTTTGGGAACCCGCCAACGATTCGTTTTCCTTCAAGGTTGGCCTTCCACAACCAGCTGAAGTATTAACGAGAAGCTTGATCTTGTCGTACACGGCAAGCATATTCGACCCACTTGGTTTGTTGGGTCCGACAATCATCATCGCGAAAGTCTTTCTACAACGTTTGTGGAGTTTGAAGGAGAATGGAAAGGCTTGGGATTGGGAACGTGCACTGCCCGGTGAGCTTCAACAAGAGTGGAGAAGCTTTCATTCAACGTTATATTCGCTACGCGAATTAAGAGTGCCACGTTTTATCTCCCAACCTACAACGGTCAGCTTGCAATTGCACGTCTTCGCTGATGCGTCACAAAGTGCATATGGTGCTTGCTGTTATGTACGCGCAGAATCGACGGACAACATTGTGACGGTGCAATTGTTAGCAGCGAAGTCGAAAGTGGTTTCATTGGCGAATACGCACTCGATCGCCAGGTTGGAATTGTGCGCCGCACGATTAGCAACCCAACTGTTCCAGAAGGTGAGTCGAACGTTACCGGCATCTACGATGGCCTTTTGTTGGACCGATTCAATGACGGTAATGTATTGGCTGGATTCTCCACCACGTCGATGGAAACCATTTGTCGCCAACCGAGTGGCGCAGATACAGGAAGAAACGCGAATAGCTGAGTGGCGTCACGTTCCTGGTTGTGATAATCCAGCAGACGACATATCACGGGGTCTGAAGCCGGAGGAGCTGCTTAATTGTGAACGTTGGTGGCATGGGCCTCGTTGGTTGGCTTACAGTCATGATGCATGGCCAAATCATCCACCAGCAGTGAAGGAGAATGACGGTGTCATCGAAGAACGGGCGACGGCGTCACGGATTGTCACAGTTTCTACGAGGTGTGAGTTCCGTGACAAACTGTTCGAGCGATACTCATCATACTACAGGCTGAGACGAGTTGTAGCTTATTGTTTACGCTTCATGGAGTGCATCAAGGGAGCCAACAAATCATCGAGAGTAAGCTGCAAGGATGCGCCACACATCGAGGAGAAGAGTGTTCCACCGCTTACAGCCACGGAACTACGTCGGGCCGAACTGAAGTTATGCCAGTTAGCCCAAAGGGATTCGTTCGCGGAGGAGCTAAAGGTTTTAGCTCAAGAGAAGCATGTTTCCGACAAATCGAAGCTGAAGTGGTTGTCACCGTACATCGACCATACTGGTGTGTTACGCGTCGGTGGCCGGCTCGGAAATGCTGATCTTCCAGAAGAAGGACGACATCCAGCGATTCTCTCGGCGAAGCACCCACTATCGGTGTTATTGGCAGTGGCGTATCATCTTCAACTGTTGCATGCTGGACCGCAACTGTTATTAGCAACACTTCGTCAAAGATTCTGGTTGATTGGTGGGAGGAATCTCGTTAAGGCTGTTTACCACCGGTGTCACGTTTGTTTCAAAAACAAGCCGACTCTCGTGAAACAAAGTGTTGCTGACCTACCAACGTCGAGAGTATCACCGACCAGACCTTTCTCGATCAGTGGAGTGGACTACTGCGGGCCGTTTATGCTGAAATCACCCGTCCGCAATCGGAGTCCGACGAAGGCGTACATCGCAATCTTTGTTTGCTTCGCGACTAGAGCCGTACACATCGAGCTAGTGAGTGATTTAACTACTACGGCATTTCTGGCAGCACTACGTCGTTTTGTGGCACGCCGAGGCAAGGTGTGCGAGTTACACTCCGACAACGCGACAACGTTTAAGGGAGCTGCCCACGAGCTGCATCGCGTGTACGAAATGCTGAAGAAGAACGATGACGATCGCCGGTCTATCATCAATTGGTGTTCGTCCAACGAAATGGAATGGAAGTTCATTCCCCCAAGGGCCCCTCACTTCGGCGGATTATGGGAAGCGGCAGTCAAGTCGGCTAAAAAACACATTTTACGCACGATAAGTATAACAAGTATCGCCCAAGAAAGTATGCTTACACTTATTGCTCAGGTGGAGCAATGTTTAAATTCCCGTCCTTTGACCCCTTTATCCGATGATCCTTGCGATTTAGAACCATTAACCCCAAGTCATTTTCTAATCGGCAGCAACATGCAAGCAATCCCGGATGTTGACATACGACACCTTCCGACCAACCGACTCAAGGAGTACCAACTCGTGCAGAGGCACGTGCAAACGATCTGGTCCCGATGGTATCCGGAATACATCCAACAACTCCAAGCCCGAGCCAAACACATTAACAACGCACCGGTTAAGCTGGAGATCAATCAGCTGGTTATAATCCAGGAAGATAATCTTCACCCGACTGTTTGGCCAATGGGGCGCATTACGGCGCTGCACCCGGGCAAGGATGGTGTCGTGCGTGTAGTTACGCTACGTACGGCAGGGGGGAAACAAATTGTTAGAGCAGCCAATCGTTTAGCTTTGTTACCACGACCAATCGATACAAACGAGGGATTTGTGTAACCACATGGTGCACTAATATTGTAAACAAACACTGATACCGACCCAAGCGAAACGTCAATTACGTATATATTAGCGAATAGGATACTGGTTAGCATGTTACATGAAGAAAAACAACGAATTTGCAGAAATTGAAAAGAATTCTCTTTTGGTGGCCGGAAGTGGCCGGATCCGGTTCGAAGGACCAAAAAATGTAGAATATTATCACTGGTTGGGAGTGATTTTTGTGATATCAGACGGACGTTAAAGAGTTGTAGTGTTGCGCGCTCGACTTACAATTTCATACTGTTTATTCACTGGTCCGGTTACAAGTTCATCCTATTCGATTACATAGTTCATCCATTGGTCAAGTCACTTTCCCCTTAATTCACTTCTAAGTTCGTTCGTGTGCGTCAATTTTTACTATCTGCTTATAGTGTTGTTCCTTTACCATATTTCGTGTAATAATTAATATTTCATGCATTTTCTACAGGTGCCTTGGAATGAAATTGTTTAAATTTCGATTTCCATACATTGGAGGTTTTGGGTAATGAGGCCTAGGTGGTGTTTGGGCCTGTGTGTACCTTATTGGTGTTGGTGGCGGTAAGGGAATCATATTCCTTGGTGCCGTTGGTGGAGTGTATGTTCTCGGTTTTGTTAACATTTTTCTGCATTCAATATTTTGGAAAGAGATACAATAGCTGTATGCTCCTGCAAGCGATGTTGGCTCATAATTCCTTATGAACTTGTAAACGTCTCCATCGAGTCCTCTCATGAAAGCATCAATTGCTTTTTTGTTGTACATTTCAATTAAAGCTCTGGAAGCTTCGGGGTGTGTAAACCTTTCATCGGTATTTATTTGATTTGCGATGAGGGACAGTAATCTGTTCACCTCGTCGTAATATACTTCAAGTGAGCGGTTCTTCTGTTGCACGCTCATGAGTTGGAAGTCCAATGTTTCCAAGTCACGTTTTTCGCCGTAATAGGTGATCAATGTTTTTTTGATCAGGTTCCAATTTATGCCTACGTTTGGAGCGACGAGTGAGTCATTCGCTTCACCGCGTATTTTTCTACGAATGAATTTGCAGATCATGTGGTATTTATTTTGACGTTCGATGGTATCTGTACCTTTAGTTTGATAGAGTTTCACTAAACTGTCTACATCATTTAACCAGCTATTCAGTTCGCTGGGATCCCCAGTGAATGTTGGTAGATCTTTTACCAAATCGGGAATTTTTTCAAAAGTTTCAGGATTTACACTTGTTCCATCTGGCTTTGTGAAATAAAGCGGTGGATCAGAATAATCGATAAAAGTGGGGGCAATATTGCACGCTTCGAGTGCGGCAATGCGGTTGATAATTTGATCAAGTTCGGGTCTCGACATTTTCAATGTTAGAGATTGTAATGAATTAATTAGATCCTCCAGGATTTTTTCGTTAGTTTAAACACGTTTTTAACTTCACTTGATTGAGTTAGTAATATGTAATATTAATTTGCAATCGTTTTTAATACTCGTTTTTGATTTTTTTTCACTGTTTGAAATTTTCACTTACGATTTTTTATAAATCACTGTACTTACGGTACCATACGCATCCTGTTTCGGGCGTTGGATGTACGTCTTATGTTGTCTTTATCAGCTCCTCTAGCGGGCCTTATGTTGTTTTTCGCTCCTCTAACGGGCCTTATGTTGTTTTTCGCTCCTCTAACGGGCGATGTGTTGTTTTTTGCTGGGAAACCGGCTATGATATTCTTCCTTCTCAGTGTGATGGATGGTTCCTTTTTGTCCTGCGTGAGCTGCTAACTGCACAGGTGACTCGGGATCCTTTTCACACGGCTGCACTCGGCGATCAGGAAGTCTTTTTTAGTTTAGGATTTGGTGGTAACTTTCACTCTAACGTGGTTACTTTTCACTTGCACCTTAACTTTATTTTTCACATAGCGCGGTCCCTTTTCGGGCGCCAGTTAATAACGCACTCACGGGTTTAGAGTTTTTAAAAAAGTTATTTCTATTTTATTAACAACTCTTATTTAAACTCGTGAACGCGGGATGCGATCCTACTCGGTACGGGTTTCACGCCGGTCCGTCTCGGTGTCTGGAGAATGCAGGAAAGAACCGATGATTGAGCGGGCTGCGATGTTTTATAGCTGCGTCATCCGATGGCGATCGATGTTTACTTCTGGCAGCGATCATGATTCGAGCATGATTCGATCGACGATGGTTGGTGACACATTTTATGCTGCGTTGCAGAAAATGTGCTCTCGGCTCGGATGTTGATATTTATGTTATATTGCGCTCGCTTGATGCTCGGTGTTGCGGGTTGTGCTAACTCCTTACTGCGCTGTCGTCTTAACTATTTTGTATGTAAAATAAGACACTTTCAGGCAAAATTCATTGAAAAAGTGCTTTTTTTAACAATTTCATAGCATTTTGTACGTAAAATAAGACAGTTTCAGGCTAAATACATTGAAAAAGTGCTATTTTTAACAATTTCATAGCATTTTGTATGTTAAAAAAGACACTTTCAGGCAAAATTCATTGAAAAAGTGCTATTTTTAACAATTTCATAGCATTTTGTATGTAAAATTAGACAGTTTCAGGCTGAATACATTGAAAAAGTGCTATTTTTAACAATTTCATAGCATTTTGTATGTAAAATAAGACACTTTCAGGCAAAATTCATTCAAAAAAAGCTATTTTTAACAATTTCATAGCATTTTGTATGTAAAATAAGACAGTTTCAGGCTAAATACATTGAAAAAGTGCTATTTTTAACAATTTCATAGCATTTTGTATGTAAAATAAGACACTTTCAGGCAAAATTCATTGAAAAAGTGCTTTTTTTTAACAATTTCATAGCATTTTGTACGTAAAATAAGACAGTTTCAGGCTAAATACATTGAAAAAGTGCTATTTTTAACAATTTCATAGCATTTTGTATGTTGAAAAAGACACTTTCAGGCAAAATTCATTGAAAAAGTGCTTTTTTTAACAATTTCATAGCATTTTGTATGTAAAATAAGACAGTTTCAGGCTAAATACATTGAAAAAGTGCTATTTTTAACAATTTCATAGCATTTTGTATGTAAAATAAGACACTTTCAGGCAAAATTCATTGTAAAAGTGCTTTTTTTAACAATTTCATAGCATTTTGTACGTAAAATAAGACAATTTCAGGCTAAATACATTGAAAAAGTGCTATTTATAACAATTTCATAGCATTTTGTATGTTAAAAAAGACACTTTCAGGCAAAATTCATTGAAAAAGTGCTTTTTTTAACAATTTCATAGCATTTTGTATGTAAAATAAGACAGTTTCAGGCTAAATATATTGAAAAAGTGCTATTTTTAACAATTTCATAGCATTTCGTATGTAAAATAAGACACTTTCAGGCAAAATTCATTCAAAAAAAGCTATTTTTAACAATTTCATAGCATTTTGTATGTAAAATAAGACAGTTTCAGGCTATATACATTGAAAAAGTGCTTTTTTTAACAATTTCATAGCATTTTGTATGTAAAATAAGACAGTTTCAGGCTAAATACATTGAAAAAGTGCTATTTTTAACAATTTCATAGCATTTTGTATGTAAAATAAGACACTTTCAGGCAAAATTCATTGAAAAAGTGCTTTTTTTAACAATTTCATAGCATTTTGTATGTTAAAAAAAACACTTACAGGCAAAATTCATTGAAAAAGTGCTATTTTTAACAATTTCAAAGCATTTTGTATGTAAAATAAGACAGTTTCAGGCTAAATACATTGAAAAAGTGCTATTTTTAACAATTTCATAGCATTTTGTATGTAAAATAAGACACTTTCAGGCAAAATTCATTGAAAAAGTGCTTTTTTTTAACAATTTCATAGCATTTTGTATGTTAAAAAAAACACTTACAGGCAAAATTCATTGAAAAAGTGCTATTTTTAACAATTTCAAAGCATTTTGTATGTAAAATAAGACAGTTTCAGGCTAAATACATTGAAAAAGTGCTATTTTTAACAATTTCATAGCATTTTGTATGTAAAATAAGACACTTTCAGGCAAAATTCATTGAAAAAGTGCTTTTTTTAACAATTTCATAGCATTTTGTATGTTAAAAAAGACACTTACAGGCAAAATTCATTGAAAAAGTGCTATTTTTAACAATTTCAAAGCATTTTGTATGTAAAATAAGACAGTTTCAGGCTAAATACATTGAAAAAGTGCTATTTTTAACAATTTCATAGCATTTTGTATGTAAAATAAGACACTTTCAGGCAAAATTCATTGAAAAAGTGCTTTTTTTAACAATTTCATAGCATTTTGTACGTAAAATAAGACAGTTTCAGGCTAAATACATTGAAAAAGTGCTATTTTTAACAATTTCATAGCATTTTGTATGTTAAAAAAGACACTTTCAGGCAAAATTCATTGAAAAAGTGCTATTTTTAACAATTTCATAGCATTTTGTATGTTAAAAAAGACACTTACAGGCAAAATTCATTGAAAAAGTGCTATTTTTAACAATTTCAAAGCATTTTGTATGTAAAATAAGACAGTTTCAGGCTAAATACATTGAAAAAGTGCTATTTTTAACAATTTCATAGCATTTTGTATGTAAAATAAGACACTTTCAGGCAAAATTCATTGAAAAAGTGCTTTTTTTAACAATTTCATAGCATTTTGTATGTTATAAAAGACACTTACAGGCAAAATTCATTGAAAAAGTGCTATTTTTAACAATTTCAAAGCATTTTGTATGTAAAATAAGACACTTTCAGGCAAAATTCATTGAAAAAGTGCTTTTTTTAACAATTTCATAGCATTTTGTATGTTAAAAAAGACACTTACAGGCAAAATTCATTGAAAAAGTGCTATTTTTAACAATTTCATAGCATTTTGTACGTAAAATAAAACATCTTTCAGGCTAAATTCATTGAAAAAGTGCTATTTTTAACAATTTCATAGCATTTTGTACTTAAAATAAGACATCTTTCAGGCTAAATTCATTAAAAAAGTGCTATTTTAACAATTTCATAGCATTTTATATGTAAAATAAGACACTTTCAGGCTAATTCATTGAAAAAGTGCTATTTTTAACAATTCCATAGCATTTTGTACGTAAAATAAGACAGTTAAAGACTAAGTTCATTGAAAAAGTGCTATTTTTAACATTTTTTTTGCATTTTATACGTAAAATAAGACATCTTTCAGGCTAAATTCATTGTAAAAGTGCTATTTTTAACAATTTCATAGCATTTTGTACGTAAAATAAGACACTTTCAGGCTAAATTCATTGAAAAAGTGCTATTTTTAACAGTTTCATAGCATTTTATATGTAAAATAAGACACTTTCAGGCTAAATTCATTGAAAAAGTGCTATTTTTAACAATTCCATAGCATTTTGTACGTAAAATAAGACAGTTTCAGACTAAGTTCATTGAAAAAGTGCTATTTTTAACAATTTCATGGCATTTTGTACGTAAAATAAGGCACTTTCAGGCTAAATTCATTGAAAAAGTGCTTTTTTTAACAATTTCATAGCATTTTGTATGTAAAATAAGACATATTTCAGGCTAAATTCATTGAAAAAGTGCTATTTTAAACAATTTCATAGCATTTTGTACGTAAAAAAAGACATCTTTCAGGCTAAATTCATTGAAAAAGTGCTATTTTTAACAATTTCATAGCATTTTGTTTGTAAAAAAAGACATCTTTCAGGCTAAATTCATTGAAAAAGTGCTATTTCTAACAATTTCATAGCATTTTGTACGTAAAATAAGACACTTTCAGGCTAAATTCATTGAAAAAGAGCTATTTTTAACAATTTCATAGCATTTTATATGTAAAATAAGACACTTTCAGGCAAAATTCATTGAAAAAGTGCTTTTTTTAACAATTTCATAGCATTTTGTACGTAAAATAAGACAGTTTCAGGCTAAATACATTGAAAAAGTGCTATTTTTAACAATTTCATAGCATTTTGTATGTAAAATAAGACAGTTTCAGGCTAAATACATTGAAAAAGTGCTATTTTTAACAATTTCATAGCATTTTGTATGTAAAATAAGACAGTTTCAGGCAAAATTCATTGAAAAAGTGCTATTTTTAACAATTTCATAGCATTTTGTATGTAAAATTAGAGAGTTTCAGGCTGAATACATTGAAAAAGTGCTATTTTTAACAATTTCATAGCATTTTGTATGTAAAATAAGACAGTTTCAGGCTAAATACATTGAAAAAGTGCTATTTTTAACAATTTCATAGCATTTTGTATGTAAAATAAGACACTTTCAGGCAAAATTCATTGAAAAAGTGCTTTTTTTAACAATTTCATAGCATTTTGTATGTTAAAAAAGACACTTACAGGCAAAATTCATTGAAAAAGTGCTATTTTTAACAATTTCAAAGCATTTTGTATGTAAAATAAGACAGTTTCAGGCTAAATACATTGAAAAAGTGCTATTTTTAACAATTTCATAGCATTTTGTATGTTAAAAAAGACACTTTCGGGCAAAATTCATTGAAAAAGTGCTATTTTTAACAATTTCATAGCATTTTGTATGTAAAATTAGAGAGTTTCAGGCTGAATACATTGAAAAAGTGCTATTTTTAACAATTTCATAGCATTTTGTATGTAAAATAAGACAGTTTCAGGCTAAATACATTGAAAAAGTGCTATTTTTAACAATTTCATAGCATTTTGTATGTAAAATAAGACAGTTTCAGGCAAAATTCATTGAAAAAGTGCTTTTTTTAACAATTTCATAGCATTTTGTATGTTAAAAAAGACACTTACAGGCAAAATTCATTGAAAAAGTGCTATTTTTAACAATTTCAAAGCATTTTGTATGTAAAATAAGACAGTTTCAGGCTAAACACATTGAAAAAGTGCTATTTTTAACAATTTCATAGCATTTTGTATGTAAAATAAGACAGTTTCAGGCAAAATTCATTGAAAAAGTGCTATTTTTAACAATTTCATAGCATTTTGTATGTAAAATAAGACAGTTTCAGGCAAAATTCATTGAAAAAGTGCTATTTTTAACAATTTCATAGCATTTTGTATGTAAAATTAGAGAGTTTCAGGCTGAATACATTGAAAAAGTGCTATTTTTAACAATTTCATAGCATTTTGTATGTAAAATAAGACAGTTTCAGGCTAAATACATTGAAAAAGTGCTATTTTTAACAATTTCATAGCATTTTGTATGTAAAATAAGACAGTTTCAGGCAAAATTCATTGAAAAAGTGCTTTTTTTAACAATTTCATAGCATTTTGTATGTTAAAAAAGACACTTACAGGCAAAATTCATTGAAAAAGTGCTATTTTTAACAATTTGAAAGCATTTTGTATGTAAAATAAGACAGTTTCAGGCTAAATACATTGAAAAAGTGCTATTTTTAACAATTTCATAGCATTTTGTATGTAAAATAAGACAGTTTCAGGCTAAACACATTGAAAAAGTGCTATTTTTAACAATTTCATAGCATTTTGTATGTAAAATAAGACAGTTTCAGGCAAAATTCATTGAAAAAGTGCTATTTTTAACAATTTCATAGCATTTTGTATGTAAAATAAGAGAGTTTCAGGCTGAATACATTGAAAAAGTGCTATTTTTAACAATTTCATAGCATTTTGTATGTAAAATAAGACAGTTTCAGGCTAAATACATTGAAAAATTGCTATTTTTAACAATTTCATAGCATTTTGTATGTAAAATAAGACAGTTTCAGGCAAAATTCATTGAAAAAGTGCTTTTTTTAACAATTTCATAGCATTTTGTATGTTAAAAAAGACACTTACAGGCAAAATTCATTGAAAAAGTGCTATTTTTAACAATTTCAAAGCATTTTGTATGTAAAATAAGACAGTTTCAGGCTAAATACATTGAAAAAGTGCTATTTTTAACAATTTCATAGCATTTTGTATGTTAAAAAAGACACTTTCAGGCAAAATTCATTGAAAAAGTGCTATTTTTAACAATTTCATAGCATTTTGTATGTAAAATTAGAGAGTTTCAGGCTGAATACATTGAAAAAGTGCTATTTTTAACAATTTCATAGCATTTTGTATGTAAAATAAGACAGTTTCAGGCTAAATACATTGAAAAAGTGCTATTTTTAACAATTTCATAGCATTTTGTATGTAAAATAAGACAGTTTCAGGCTAAATTCATTGAAAAAGTGCTTTTTTTAACAATTTCATAGCATTTTGTACGTAAAATAAGACAGTTTCAGGCTAAATACATTGAAAAAGTGCTATTTTTAACAATTTCATAGCATTTTGTATGTAAAATAAGACAGTTTCAGGCTAAATACATTGAAAAAGTGCTATTTTTAACAATTTCATAGCATTTTGTATGTAAAATAAGACAGTTTCAGGCAAAATTCATTGAAAAAGTGCTATTTTTAACAATTTCATAGCATTTTGTATGTAAAATTAGAGAGTTTCAGGCTGAATACATTGAAAAAGTGCTATTTTTAACAATTTCATAGCATTTTGTATGTAAAATAAGACAGTTTCAGGCTAAATTCATTGAAAAAGAGCTATTTTTAACAATTTCATAGCATTTTATATGTAAAATAAGACACTTTCAGGCAAAATTCATTGAAAAAGTGCTTTTTTTAACAATTTCATAGCATTTTGTACGTAAAATAAGACAGTTTCAGGCTAAATACATTGAAAAAGTGCTATTTTTAACAATTTCATAGCATTTTGTATGTTAAAAAAGACACTTTCAGGCAAAATTCATTGAAAAAGTGCTATTTTTAACAATTTCATAGCATTTTGTATGTAAAATTAGAGAGTTTCAGGCTGAATACATTGAAAAAGTGCTATTTTTAACAATTTCATAGCATTTTGTATGTAAAATAAGACAGTTTCAGGCTAAATACATTGAAAAAGTGCTATTTTTAACAATTTCATAGCATTTTGTATGTAAAATAAGACAGTTTCAGGCAAAATTCATTGAAAAAGTGCTTTTTTTAACAATTTCATAGCATTTTGTATGTTAAAAAAGACACTTACAGGCAAAATTCATTGAAAAAGTGCTATTTTTAACAATTTCAAAGCATTTTGT
>NW_023405382.1:0-51490 GCF_013141755.1 Anopheles stephensi | reverse complement strand
AATTTCTTAGAAGATTGATATCCGCTATCACAACTAGATCACCAACTTCGATCGGTCGCACTGGTTCGAACCACTTGGTTCGTCGGGTAAGTGCGGGTAAGTATTCTGCTAATCATTTCTTCCAGAATAAATCTGCTGAATGCTGCGCCATTCGCCACGACGACCGGATTGTAGCAGGGCTATCACAGAAAACTGCCGGTGGTTTGCTTCCATCAGAGCTCCCAAGGAGCAGGTGATTAGGTGTTATAGGTCAGCCAGTTCGTCGTTCAGGGGCACGTAGGTAAGTGGTCTCGAATTAAGGATGAGTTCGATCTCCGTGAACGTTGACAGCATTACTTCATCCGTAGGGCGCTTGGTGAACACGAACTGATTCAGTGCCTTCTTCACGGAACGTACCAAACGCTCCCAGCAGCCGACAAAGTGAGGCGCCCCTGGCGGGTTAAATGTCCACTTCATCCGCGGTCCGCAGTGCTCGGTCATCAGAACGTCGTGATCAACCTCTTCCAAAGCTTCCTTCAACTCACGAGAGGCACGACGAAGCGATGCGATGAATCTGCGAAACGCCAGTATGCATGACGCTGTGGTGAGGGACGCCGCTATCTCGAGATGTACAGCTCTCGACGTGAGGCAGGCAAATATAACCCCCCACCGCTTCTCTACTCTGCGACCGACAGCTACTAAAAACGGCCGAAGTAGTCGATCCCTGTGAAGGAAAAGGCACGTTAATAAAATGCGGTTCTTTGTTGTGGTAAATTACCCATTAGCGGTGGCTCCGGTCGCGCGTTGTTCACTTTGCACCACTGACAATCTCTCCTAACGCGTCGATATTCCCCCAGCAGTTAGGGATGTGGTACCGCATCCTTAATTCGCTCAAAACCGTGTTGTGGTTGCCGTGTTTGTACCTTTCGTGTTGCTCCCGAATAATGAGATCGGTTCCGTAGTCTCGCCGAGGAAGGATGATCGGGTTCCGTGAGGAATCGTTGATGCCTACGCATTCCGTCAAACGTCCCCCCACTCTCAGGATCCCGTGGTCGTCCAGAATAGGCGAGAGCTTATAGATGCTGCTTTTCTTCTCGACCCCCCTTTTCCACGGATGCTTTTGCGGGGTCTGTTTGCGCAAGCTGACGATTTCGCTGTTTGTAGGCCCTTCGTTGAATGCCCCGGATTATCACCGTTCGGCTTCCGCTAGCTCATCTTGGGTCAGTGGCCCAATCAATGTGGCCTTCTGCGTGACGCGACGACGGATATTATGCGCGAGCGAATCACCAACGCTACGGTACGAAGCACCCGTTTCCACTTCGAGAACCGGTCGAGAACGATGAGCGGTTCTGTAATTTGGTGGTGATGGACGATCTTTCGAAGTTCTTCCGACGTATCTTTCTCGGGGTCGACGCGAGCAGGCCACGCATTTTCCGGTTCCCAGAGAAACGGCGGTCCCCTAAACGATCGTCCTTGTGCCGATAGGCCCTGCGTCTTAGCCCATTTCGTCCCATCGTCAGCCACGTTCATCTTCGTTGGTATCCAGCGCCATTGACTAGATCAGTTGCTTTCGAGCAGCTCACCTACGCGAAACGCCACGAACTGATATATCGTCTGTGGTCCGAATGTAGCCAGCTGAGCACATTTTGGAAAGCTTTTGGAAACTTTCGTTTTGTTTTTTTTTTTTTATGTGGAGTTTCTGTTTCCAGTCGCTTAAGCATAATGTGTGGCCAACCTTTTACCCGACGTTTAATGCGTGCGCGCCTTTTCGCCTCGAGGACGCGTTTATTTAGACCAACGACGACGGTAAACTATGTCGTCGCCTATGAACATGCACATTGTAATATTATTGTACCGGCACCAGTGATGGCACCGACGTACGCGTTGTACAAACAACCAGACCACGCCCATTGCCACTCCTTTTGCCACCGCCGCCGTCGTTTTTAGTCCCCCGTGGGGGTAGTTGCGAAAAAATCACGAATTTTCGACACTGCCGCATAGACGCACGCCCATACAAAGCTGGCCCCGTTGAGCGGGCCCTTCTCAGGCGGCGAGCAGTACTGGCAGCTGTGCGCGCTGTACAAGCCATCATTCCCACTGGCGCACCTTTTCCCAGCATCGCGAATCACCGGCGTCGTTGTTAGTTTCGCCTCACAGTAGTGCGCCAAACACGCGCGTACCCGGCACTGCACTATAAACGCACCGCATTCATACTGGCCCGGCAACGCGGTCGCTTCTCGCACAATGTCTGAATATCGAACGGTGCAAGGTAATGAATTGTGTGGGTGTAAATAAACAAATGATGTGTGTGTGTGTGTGTGTGTGTGGGTGATGTGTAAGTTGTGTTCGTTGTGCAGTGCTGTCTGTCCGGCACTGCGTATTGCCCAGGTGCCCATATACTGCTGCTACGGGTAAAACCCAGTCAAGGAACCCGCTTCTGGGTGGGGGTGGTTGGTAAAGTTTGTGAAGCAATTTTATTCGATCCTTCGATACAATCGCAAAACTGTGTACAATTATCAGACCAAACCATGTGTGTTGTGTTGTTCACGGGCAAAGCTGGTCCCTGGAAAGCGGAATGGTAATGCGAATGGAAGGAAACCAAAGCTAGCTTTAGATAGAAATAAAACTACATTTCTATGTAATTGAAACAGTGGCCGTGCAGTGGCTATTTATTGATTATTTTAAATGCGTAATGGTCTATCGTAATGGTAAAGTAAAGTAATCCTCCGTAATGGCCACCTCGTTCTCGTTCTCGTTGGTCGTTGGCTATTTATGTGCCGACATGGGTACATAAAAAGGTGTTGCCTATCCTGGCCCGGTTGTGTTTATTGTACACCTCTGCTAACTCCCTAGCTGAACGGCTATCGGACGCGTGGGTGTGACATAATATTTTAGGAAGCCAAGCGCCATAAATTGCTCAAACGCCTTCTGAACGGGATCGTTTAGACTAAAGCTTGAGTTTGCTCGATGAGCTTACAATTGTTAGAATTAATAGGAAGACACCAGCGTGTGTCGCTTGCGGCTTACTTTCTACGACTGCGCGATCCCGCCGCGTCAGTCTCGCTTTTATTGATGGTGTCATAGCTGCCCAAGGTCGATACATTACATTTAACAACAATCACAGAAGCAAACAGCTACACACGATGCGTTCGCCATTTTTTACGCTCTCGACTCCCCCCTCCCCCTTTCCGAAAGAGACATTTTCAGCAACGGTAGAGCATTCGCTAGACTGTGTCGTTCTAATTCCTGTACCGGTCTCGCTCTCGCAATCATTCGATCGGTCGATGAGCATTCTCAGGAGAGCATACGCTCTCGCGTACGGCGCCGCAGTGAGAATGTGTCAGTGTATCAACCGTATGTACTTTGGCGCTTTTCTCACTACCTTTCCTTTGCCTCTCTCAAGTGGTCCGGTGGCCGACGCTACAGCGGCGCCGGTCTTCACATGGCAGGGCCGCCCCGGGGTTCAATTCCCATCACTCACTACTCACTCACTCTACTGAAGCTTTTTGAAACTTTCGTTTTGTTTTTTTTTCTTTTTTTTTTATGTGGAGTTTCTGTTTTCCAGCCGCTTAAGCATAATGTGTGGCCGACCTTTTACCCGACGTTTAATGCGTGCGCGCCTTTTCGCCTCGAGGACGCGTTTATTTAGACCAACGACGACGGTTTCGGACGTTAAGTGTCATCGTTTTTTTTTAAACTATGTCGTCGCCTATGAACATGCACATTGTAATATTATTGTACCCAGTGCCAGGTGCCAGTGATGGCACCGACGTACGCGTTGTACAAACAACCAGACCACGCCCATTGCCACTCCTTTTGCCCCCGCCGCCGTCGTTTTTAGTCCCCCGTGGGGGTAGTTGCGAAAAAATCACGAATTTTCGACACTGCCGCATAGACGCACGCCCATACAAAGCTGGCCGCGTTGATCGGGCCCTTCGCAGGCGGCGAGCAGTACTGGCAGCTGTGCGCGCTGTACAAGCCATCATTCCCACTGGCGCACCTTTTCCCAGCATCGCGAATCACCGGCGTCGTTGTTAGTTTCGCCTCACAGTAGTGCGCCAAACACGCGCGTACCCGGCACTGCACTATAAACGCACCGCATTCATACTGGCCCGGCAACGCGGTCGCTTCTCGCACAATGTCTGAATATCGAACGGTGCAAGGTAATGAATTGTGTGGGTGTAAATAAACAAATGATGTGTGTGTGTGTGTGTGTGTGTGGGTGATGTGTAAGTTGTGTTCGTTGTGCAGTGCTGTCTGTCCGGCACTGCGTATTGCCCAGGTGCCCATATACTGCTGCTACGGGTAAAACCCAGTCAAGGAACCCGCTTCTGGGTTGGGGGTGGTTGGTAAAGTTTGTGAAGCAATTTTATTCGATCCTTCGATACAATCGCAAAACTGTGTACAATTATCAGACCAAACCATGTGTGTTGTGTTGTTCACGGGCAAAGCTGGTCCCTGGAAAGCGGAATGGTAATGCGAATGGAAGGAAACCAAAGCTAGCTTTAGATAGAAATAAAACTACATTTCTATGTAATTGAAACAGTGGCCGTGCAGTGGCTATTTATTGATTATTTTAAATGCGTAATGGTCTATCGTAATGGTAAAGTAAAGTAATCCTCCGTAATGGCCACCTCGTTCTCGTTCTCGTTGGTCGTTGGCTATTTATGTGCCGACATGGGTACATAAAAAGGTGTTGCCTATCCTGGCCCGGTTGTGTTTATTGTACACCTCTGCTAACTCCCTAGCTGAACGGCTATCGGACGCGTGGGTGTGACATAATATTTTAGGAAGCCAAGCGCCATAAATTGCTCAAACGCCTTCTGAACGGGATCGTTTAGACTAAAGCTTGAGTTTGCTCGATGAGCTTACAATTGTTAGAATTAATAGGAAGACACCAGCGTGTGTCGCTTGCGGCTTACTTTCTACGACTGCGCGATCCCGCCGCGTCAGTCTCGCTTTTATTGATGGTGTCATAGCTGCCCAAGGTCGATACATTACATTTAACAACAATCACAGAAGCAAACAGCTACACACGATGCGTTCGCCATTTTTTACGCTCTCGACTCCCCCCTCCCCCTTTCCGAAAGAGACATTTTCAGCAACGGTAGAGCATTCGCTAGACTGTGTCGTTCTAATTCCTGTACCGGTCTCGCTCTCGCAATCATTCGATCGGTCGATGAGCATTCTCAGGAGAGCATACGCTCTCGCGTACGGCGCCGCAGTGAGAATGTGTCAGTGTATCAACCGTATGTACTTTGGCGCTTTTCTCAGTACCTTTCCTTCACCTCGCACAAGTGGTCCGGTGGCCGACGCTACAGCGGCGCCGGTCGTCACATGGCAGGGCCGCCCCGGGAATCAAATCCCATCACTAACTCTACTGAAGCTTTTTGAAATTTTCGTTTTGTTTTTTTTTTCTTTTTTTTTTTTATGTGGAGTTTCTGTTTTCCAGCCGCTTAAGCATAATGTGTGGCCGACCTTTTACCCGACGTTTAATGCGTGCGCGCCTTTTCGCCTCGAGGACGCGTTTATTTTGACCAACGACGACGGTTTCAGACGTTAAGTGTCATCGTTTTTTTTTTTAAACTATGTCGTCGCCTATGAACATGCACATTGTAATATTATTGTACCCAGTGCCAGGTGCCAGTGGTGGCACCGACGTACGCGTTGTACAAACAACCAGACCACGCCCATTGCCACTCCTTTTGCCCCCGCCGCCGTCGTTTTTAGTCCCCCGTGGGGGTAGTTGCGAAAAAATCACGAATTTTCGACACTGCCGCATAGACGCACGCCCATACAAAGCTGGCCGCGTTGATCGGGCCCTTCGCAGGCGGCGAGCAGTACTGGCAGCTGTGCGCGCTGTACAAGCCATCATTCCCACTGGCGCACCTTTTCCCAGCATCGCGAATCACCGGCGTCGTTGTTAGTTTCGCCTCACAGTAGTGCGCCAAACACGCGCGTACCCGGCACTGCACTATAAACGCACCGCATTCATACTGGCCCGGCAACGCGGTCGCTTCTCGCACAATGTCTGAATATCGAACGGTGCAAGGTAATGAATTGTGTGGGTGTAAATAAACAAATGATGTGTGTGTGTGTGTGTGTGTGTGGGTGATGTGTAAGTTGTGTTCGTTGTGCAGTGCTGTCTGTCCGGCACTGCGTATTGCCCAGGTGCCCATATACTGCTGCTACGGGTAAAACCCAGTCAAGGAACCCGCTTCTGGGTTGGGGGTGGTTGGTAAAGTTTGTGAAGCAATTTTATTCGATCCTTCGATACAATCGCAAAACTGTGTACAATTATCAGACCAAACCATGTGTGTTGTGTTGTTCACGGGCAAAGCTGGTCCCTGGAAAGCGGAATGGTAATGCGAATGGAAGGAAACCAAAGCTAGCTTTAGATAGAAATAAAACTACATTTCTATGTAATTGAAACAGTGGCCGTGCAGTGGCTATTTATTGATTATTTTAAATGCGTAATGGTCTATCGTAATGGTAAAGTAAAGTAATCCTCCGTAATGGCCACCTCGTTCTCGTTCTCGTTGGTCGTTGGCTATTTATGTGCCGACATGGGTACATAAAAGGTGTTGCCTATCCTGGCCCGGTTGTGTTTATTGTACACCTCTGCTAACTCCCTAGCTGAACGGCTATCGGACGCGTGGGTGTGACATAATATTTTAGGAAGCCAAGCGCCATAAATTGCTCAAACGCCTTCTGAACGGGATCGTTTAGACTAAAGCTTGAGTTTGCTCGATGAGCTTACAATTGTTAGAATTAATAGGAAGACACCAGCGTGTGTCGCTTGCGGCTTACTTTCTACGACTGCGCGATCCCGCCGCGTCAGTCTCGCTTTTATTGATGGTGTCATAGCTGCCCAAGGTCGATACATTACATTTAACAACAATCACAGAAGCAAACAGCTACACACGATGCGTTCGCCATTTTTTACGCTCTCGACTCCCCCCTCCCCCTTTCCGAAAGAGACATTTTCAGCAACGGTAGAGCATTCGCTAGACTGTGTCGTTCTAATTCCTGTACCGGTCTCGCTCTCGCAATCATTCGATCGGTCGATGAGCATTCTCAGGAGAGCATACGCTCTCGCGTACGGCGCCGCAGTGAGAATGTGTCAGTGTATCAACCGTATGTACTTTGGCGCTTTTCTCAGTACCTTTCCTTCACCTCGCACAAGTGGTCCGGTGGCCGACGCTACAGCGGCGCCGGTCGTCACATGGCAGGGCCGCCCCGGGAATCAAATCCCATCACTACTAACTCTACTGAAGCTTTTTGAAATTTTCGTTTTGTTTTTTTTTTCTTTTTTTTTTTATGTGGAGTTTCTGTTTTCCAGCCGCTTAAGCATAATGTGTGGCCGACCTTTTACCCGACGTTTAATGCGTGCGCGCCTTTTCGCCTCGAGGACGCGTTTATTTTGACCAACGACGACGGTTTCAGACGTTAAGTGTCATCGTTTTTTTTTTTAAACTATGTCGTCGCCTATGAACATGCACATTGTAATATTATTGTACCCAGTGCCAGGTGCCAGTGGTGGCACCGACGTACGCGTTGTACAAACAACCAGACCACGCCCATTGCCACTCCTTTTGCCCCCGCCGCCGTCGTTTTTAGTCCCCCGTGGGGGTAGTTGCGAAAAAATCACGAATTTTCGACACTGCCGCATAGACGCACGCCCATACAAAGCTGGCCGCGTTGATCGGGCCCTTCGCAGGCGGCGAGCAGTACTGGCAGCTGTGCGCGCTGTACAAGCCATCATTCCCACTGGCGCACCTTTTCCCAGCATCGCGAATCACCGGCGTCGTTGTTAGTTTCGCCTCACAGTAGTGCGCCAAACACGCGCGTACCCGGCACTGCACTATAAACGCACCGCATTCATACTGGCCCGGCAACGCGGTCGCTTCTCGCACAATGTCTGAATATCGAACGGTGCAAGGTAATGAATTGTGTGGGTGTAAATAAACAAATGATGTGTGTGTGTGTGTGTGTGTGTGGGTGATGTGTAAGTTGTGTTCGTTGTGCAGTGCTGTCTGTCCGGCACTGCGTATTGCCCAGGTGCCCATATACTGCTGCTACGGGTAAAACCCAGTCAAGGAACCCGCTTCTGGGTTGGGGGTGGTTGGTAAAGTTTGTGAAGCAATTTTATTCGATCCTTCGATACAATCGCAAAACTGTGTACAATTATCAGACCAAACCATGTGTGTTGTGTTGTTCACGGGCAAAGCTGGTCCCTGGAAAGCGGAATGGTAATGCGAATGGAAGGAAACCAAAGCTAGCTTTAGATAGAAATAAAACTACATTTCTATGTAATTGAAACAGTGGCCGTGCAGTGGCTATTTATTGATTATTTTAAATGCGTAATGGTCTATCGTAATGGTAAAGTAAAGTAATCCTCCGTAATGGCCACCTCGTTCTCGTTCTCGTTGGTCGTTGGCTATTTATGTGCCGACATGGGTACATAAAAAGGTGTTGCCTATCCTGGCCCGGTTGTGTTTATTGTACACCTCTGCTAACTCCCTAGCTGAACGGCTATCGGACGCGTGGGTGTGACATAATATTTTAGGAAGCCAAGCGCCATAAATTGCTCAAACGCCTTCTGAACGGGATCGTTTAGACTAAAGCTTGAGTTTGCTCGATGAGCTTACAATTGTTAGAATTAATAGGAAGACACCAGCGTGTGTCGCTTGCGGCTTACTTTCTACGACTGCGCGATCCCGCCGCGTCAGTCTCGCTTTTATTGATGGTGTCATAGCTGCCCAAGGTCGATACATTACATTTAACAACAATCACAGAAGCAAACAGCTACACACGATGCGTTCGCCATTTTTTACGCTCTCGACTCCCCCCTCCCCCTTTCCGAAAGAGACATTTTCAGCAACGGTAGAGCATTCGCTAGACTGTGTCGTTCTAATTCCTGTACCGGTCTCGCTCTCGCAATCATTCGATCGGTCGATGAGCATTCTCAGGAGAGCATACGCTCTCGCGTACGGCGCCGCAGTGAGAATGTGTCAGTGTATCAACCGTATGTACTTTGGCGCTTTTCTCAGTACCTTTCCTTCACCTCGCACAAGTGGTCCGGTGGCCGACGCTACAGCGGCGCCGGTCGTCACATGGCAGGGCCGCCCCGGGAATCAAATCCCATCACTAACTCTACTGAAGCTTTTTGAAATTTTCGTTTTGTTTTTTTTTTCTTTTTTTTTTTTATGTGGAGTTTCTGTTTTCCAGCCGCTTAAGCATAATGTGTGGCCGACCTTTTACCCGACGTTTAATGCGTGCGCGCCTTTTCGCCTCGAGGACGCGTTTATTTTGACCAACGACGACGGTTTCAGACGTTAAGTGTCATCGTTTTTTTTTTTTAAACTATGTCGTCGCCTATGAACATGCACATTGTAATATTATTGTACCCAGTGCCAGGTGCCAGTGGTGGCACCGACGTACGCGTTGTACAAACAACCAGACCACGCCCATTGCCACTCCTTTTGCCCCCGCCGCCGTCGTTTTTAGTCCCCCGTGGGGGTAGTTGCGAAAAAATCACGAATTTTCGACACTGCCGCATAGACGCACGCCCATACAAAGCTGGCCGCGTTGATCGGGCCCTTCGCAGGCGGCGAGCAGTACTGGCAGCTGTGCGCGCTGTACAAGCCATCATTCCCACTGGCGCACCTTTTCCCAGCATCGCGAATCACCGGCGTCGTTGTTAGTTTCGCCTCACAGTAGTGCGCCAAACACGCGCGTACCCGGCACTGCACTATAAACGCACCGCATTCATACTGGCCCGGCAACGCGGTCGCTTCTCGCACAATGTCTGAATATCGAACGGTGCAAGGTAATGAATTGTGTGGGTGTAAATAAACAAATGATGTGTGTGTGTGTGTGTGTGTGTGGGTGATGTGTAAGTTGTGTTCGTTGTGCAGTGCTGTCTGTCCGGCACTGCGTATTGCCCAGGTGCCCATATACTGCTGCTACGGGTAAAACCCAGTCAAGGAACCCGCTTCTGGGTTGGGGGTGGTTGGTAAAGTTTGTGAAGCAATTTTATTCGATCCTTCGATACAATCGCAAAACTGTGTACAATTATCAGACCAAACCATGTGTGTTGTGTTGTTCACGGGCAAAGCTGGTCCCTGGAAAGCGGAATGGTAATGCGAATGGAAGGAAACCAAAGCTAGCTTTAGATAGAAATAAAACTACATTTCTATGTAATTGAAACAGTGGCCGTGCAGTGGCTATTTATTGATTATTTTAAATGCGTAATGGTCTATCGTAATGGTAAAGTAAAGTAATCCTCCGTAATGGCCACCTCGTTCTCGTTCTCGTTGGTCGTTGGCTATTTATGTGCCGACATGGGTACATAAAAAGGTGTTGCCTATCCTGGCCCGGTTGTGTTTATTGTACACCTCTGCTAACTCCCTAGCTGAACGGCTATCGGACGCGTGGGTGTGACATAATATTTTAGGAAGCCAAGCGCCATAAATTGCTCAAACGCCTTCTGAACGGGATCGTTTAGACTAAAGCTTGAGTTTGCTCGATGAGCTTACAATTGTTAGAATTAATAGGAAGACACCAGCGTGTGTCGCTTGCGGCTTACTTTCTACGACTGCGCGATCCCGCCGCGTCAGTCTCGCTTTTATTGATGGTGTCATAGCTGCCCAAGGTCGATACATTACATTTAACAACAATCACAGAAGCAAACAGCTACACACGATGCGTTCGCCATTTTTTACGCTCTCGACTCCCCCCTCCCCCTTTCCGAAAGAGACATTTTCAGCAACGGTAGAGCATTCGCTAGACTGTGTCGTTCTAATTCCTGTACCGGTCTCGCTCTCGCAATCATTCGATCGGTCGATGAGCATTCTCAGGAGAGCATACGCTCTCGCGTACGGCGCCGCAGTGAGAATGTGTCAGTGTATCAACCGTATGTACTTTGGCGCTTTTCTCAGTACCTTTCCTTCACCTCGCACAAGTGGTCCGGTGGCCGACGCTACAGCGGCGCCGGTCGTCACATGGCAGGGCCGCCCCGGGAATCAAATCCCATCACTACTAACTCTACTGAAGCTTTTTGAAATTTTCGTTTTGTTTTTTTTTTCTTTTTTTTTTTTATGTGGAGTTTCTGTTTTCCAGCCGCTTAAGCATAATGTGTGGCCGACCTTTTACCCGACGTTTAATGCGTGCGCGCCTTTTCGCCTCGAGGACGCGTTTATTTTGACCAACGACGACGGTTTCAGACGTTAAGTGTCATCGTTTTTTTTTTTAAACTATGTCGTCGCCTATGAACATGCACATTGTAATATTATTGTACCCAGTGCCAGGTGCCAGTGGTGGCACCGACGTACGCGTTGTACAAACAACCAGACCACGCCCATTGCCACTCCTTTTGCCCCCGCCGCCGTCGTTTTTAGTCCCCCGTGGGGGTAGTTGCGAAAAAATCACGAATTTTCGACACTGCCGCATAGACGCACGCCCATACAAAGCTGGCCGCGTTGATCGGGCCCTTCGCAGGCGGCGAGCAGTACTGGCAGCTGTGCGCGCTGTACAAGCCATCATTCCCACTGGCGCACCTTTTCCCAGCATCGCGAATCACCGGCGTCGTTGTTAGTTTCGCCTCACAGTAGTGCGCCAAACACGCGCGTACCCGGCACTGCACTATAAACGCACCGCATTCATACTGGCCCGGCAACGCGGTCGCTTCTCGCACAATGTCTGAATATCGAACGGTGCAAGGTAATGATTTGTGTGGGCGTAAATAAACAAATGATGTGTGTGTGTATGTGTGTGTGTGGGTGATGTGTAAGTTGTGCTCGTTGCGCAGTGCTGTCTGTCGGGCACTGTGTATTGCCCAGGTGCCCATATACTGCTACGGGTAAAACCCAGTCAAGGAACCCGCTTCTGGGTTGGGGGTGGTTGGTGAAGTGTGTGAAGCAATTTTATTCGATCCTTCGATACAATCGCAAAACTGTGTACAATTATCAGACCAAACCATGTGTGTTGTGTTGTTCACGGGCAAAGCTGGTCCCTGGAAAGCGGAATGGGAATGCGAATGGAAGGAAACCAAAGCTAGCTTTAGATAGAAATAAAACTACATTTCTATGTAATTGTTGGAGACGTGAGCGTAGGGTTATAAACGGGTTGAAGCTTGACAGCTTCTGGGGACGCCAAGAAAACCGCGCACTCTTCGTTGCAGGCTCGGGCACAAAAGACGTGTACAATTAGAAAAGGAATAAAATATATATTGTATCACAAGATACAACAGTGGCGACGAGTTATATAAAATGACTACACCGGTAGAACCGAACGCGGCATGGATCGTCGAGATGTTCAAGCAGCAGCAGCAAATGTTAAATCAGCAACAGCAGCTGTTGAACAGCGTGATGTCGGTGATGAAGGCAAAGGACAGCGAATGTCCTGAAAAAGCGATAGACGCCATCGCCGGACAGATCAAGGAATTTCATCATACAGAGGAAACAAACTTCGAAGGCTGGTTTGTTCGATATGAAGGGTTATTCCTGGATGACGCGAAACGGTTGGATGATGGAACAAAGCTTCGTCTTCTTCTTCGGAAGATAGGTGTAGCGGAGCACGAGCGCTACATAAGCTCCATCATGCCAAAACAGCCGAAGGATTTCGATTTCACCACCACCGTGGAGAAGCTGAAAAAGCTGTTTGGAGACCGCGAATCTACCGTGTGCAAACGGTTTAAGTGCCTGCAGATGGTGAAAGAGTCACACGAGGAGTACCGAGCGTACGCGTGCCGTGTTAATAAAAAGGTCGTGGAAGCTAAGTTGGCGGGGATTGCAGAGGAGGAGATTAAATGTTTGTTATACGTGTGTGGACTCAAGGGAGATGCGGATGCCGATATTCGAGTACGGTTGCTCTCTAAGATGGAAGACAACGTAAACATAACGCTGGACCAACTATGTGGTGAATCTCAACGCCTGCTAAACCTGCGCCAAGACAGCAAGCTGATATCTACCGCTTCGCAGGAGGTACGGGCTGTTAGGAAAAGCGTCAAAGATTTTCGCAGCAATCCTGTGCGTGATAAAGAACAAAAAGCAGTAAGTTGCTGGCTGTGTGGTGATAAACACTTCGCGAGGGAATGCTCATTTGCTACGCACGCATGTAAGGACTGCAATAAGGTAGGCCATAAGGAGGGATTTTGTAAGACGGCGAACCGTAATCGTTTCCGCTATCGGTCTCGCAACGCAAACGTTAAGGTGGTAACGGTTAACAAAATCCAGGCCAAACGCAAATACGTAGATGTGATTTTAAACGGACGTAGGTTGCAACTGCAGTTAGATACCGGTGCCGATATCACTATAATATCGAGGGGTACGTGGCGTCAAATAGGCAGTCCGAAATTAGACAGTGCAACAGTGTCAGCCAAGACGGCCAATGGTGAGACACTCAAGCTGCTGGGAGAATGGAAAGGTATTATGGAAGTCAATGGACGGCGTAAGCAGGTGTTAGTGCGTGTTGTGGAAGAGGACCTGTTGTTATTTGGAACAGACAGTATGGATGTTTTCGGATTGTGGAAACAGCCACTTGATGCCTTCTGCAACATCATAAGTTCCACTAAAGATGCTGGTGCGGCCGTTTTAGAACAATTTCCTGCGTTATTCTCCAGCGAGCTTGGTCGGTGTGACAAGGTAAAAGTAAGCTTGCAGCTGAAAGACAATGTTAACCCTGTTTTCCGCCCGAAACGCCCTGTGGCGTATGCGATGCAGACAATGGTCGAAGATGAGTTGGGAAGGTTGGAGCGTCTCGGTATTATTACACCAACCGATTCCTCAGAATGGGCTGCACCCATTGTAGTGGTGAGGAAAGCAAACGGAACCGTTCGAATTTGTGGCGACTACTCGACCGGTCTTAATGACGCACTTCAGCCACACCAGTACCCGTTGCCGATTCCTCAAGACATCTTCACAGCCATTGGGAAGTCGGTAGTGTTTAGCCAAATCGATTTGGCTGAGGCCTTCCTGCAAGTGGAAGTATGCGAGAAAAGTCGTGAGTTGTTAACTATTAACACTCACAAGGGGCTTTACCGTTTCAACAGACTACCGCCGGGGGTAAAAACAGCACCTGGTGCATTCCAGCAGATCGTGGACTCTATGTTGAGTGGGCTGGAAGGTGTTGCGGGTTATATGGATGACATCATCGTAGGTGGTGCAGATGTGAAAAGCCATCTGAAGAATCTGCAAGCTGTTTTGTCAAGGATCGAGGAGTTTGGGTTTAAGCTACGTGTGGAAAAATGTTCCTTTTTGAAACCCCAAATACGATACCTGGGACATCTGCTGGATGGGCAAGGCCTACGACCGGACCCGTCGAAAATAGAAGCCATTTTGAAAATGCCAGCGCCATCGCAGCTGAGTGAGGTTCGATCGTATCTTGGTGCGATAAATTATTATGGGAAATTCGTACCACAGATGCGAGATCTGCGGTATCCTCTAGACCTTTTGTTGCAAAAGGGAGGCGAATTCAAGTGGACAGCCGAATGCCAGAAATCTTTTGAGAGATTTAAGGAGATTTTGAGTTCCGACCTACTTCTGACCCACTATGATCCGTCGAAGGATATAATCGTGTCAGCGGATGCTTCATTAGTAGGTTTGGGAGCTACCATCAGTCATCGGTTTCCGGATGGGCGTGTAAAGGTTATCCAGCATGCCGCGCGAGCGTTAACGAAGGTGGAAATGAACTATAGTCAGCCAGATCGCGAGGGTCTCGCAATTGTGTTCGCTGTGACGAAGTTCCACCGCATGCTGTTCGGACGTAAATTCACGCTACAAACTGATCACCAACCTCTCCTCAGAATCTTCGGCTCACGTAAAGGAATTCCGTTGTACACTGCGAACAGGCTTCAGCGTTGGGCATTAGCGCTTCTTCTTTACGATTTCACTATAGAATACGTAGCGACAGACAAGTTTGGCAATGCGGACATCCTCTCGAGATTGATGAATCGTCACGAAAAGCCAGAAGAGGATTACGTTATTGCTAGTATCCAGCTTGAAGATGATATGAATCATCTGGTGACGAGTGCAACTCAAGCCCTGCCGTTGAATTTCAAGGATTTGGAGCGTGGTACACAAACAGATTCTATGTTACGGAAGGTGTTCCAGTTCGTCCAGAATGGTTGGCCGATGGGTGAAGAGAAAAGTGTAGAGCTGAAACAATTCTTCGTACGGCGGGAGGCCTTATCCACTGTGGGAAATTGCCTCTTATTCGGAGAACGGGTTGTGATTCCAGCAAACATGCGAGATCGAGTGCTGAAGCTCTTGCACAGAGGACACCCTGGGGTAACTCGTATGAAGGCACTAGCAAGAGGATACGTTTATTGGCCAAAGATGGACAGTGAAATCGAGGACGTTGTTAAAACGTGTCAACCGTGTGCAAGTGCAGCGAAGTCTCCAGAGCACTGTGCACCGGTGGATTGGCCAAAATCGACCGCTCCCTGGCAGCGTATTCATATTGATTACGCCGGGCCCATCGAGGGAGAGTATTATTTTCTGGCAGTAGACTCGTATTCCAAATGGCCAGAAATAATACCGACAAAGCATACAACTGCACAAGTAACGGTTAAGATATTACGAGGACTGTGTGCACGGTTTGGTATGCCAGAGACGATTGTCAGCGACAATGGTACGCAGTTTACCAGTTCGGAGTTCGGGGACTTCTGCATACAGAACGGTATCCATCATGTGCGAACTGCGCCGTATCATCCGCAATCGAACGGGCAGGCTGAAAGGTTCGTGGACACCTTTAAGCGAGCTGTTAAAAAGATCCGCGAAGGAAATGGTGGAATGCATGAGGCCCTTGATGAATTTCTGTTGGCATACAGAACCACGCCGAACAAGACGCTGGAGCAGAAATCGCCGGGGGAGATGATGCTGAATAGGAAAGTTCGAACCGCTCTCGAGCTTTTGCGACCATCTTCTCGTAATTTTGCTAGACAACCAGCGGTGAATGACACTATCGTCGGAAGGAATTTCTGCGTAAACGACAAGGTCTACGTGAAAAGATACCATCGGAATGGCTGGGAGTGGGTATCCGGAGTAGTGACTGATCGTCTGGGAAGCGTGATGTACATGATTGACATCTGCGGTAGGTCTCTACGATACCACGTAAACCAGCTTAGAATACGACATGCAGCGGACGACCGTCAGCAAACACAGCTTCCACTGCATGTATTGTTGGATGCCTGGGACATGCCTGGAAGTATCGAGCCGGCATCCTCATCTTTAGTTCCGTCGACGACTACGGAACATGTTGAGCCTGATAACGACAACTCTCAGCAGACCTGCTCGGATGCAGCTCCACGTCGATCAGCACGATTAAAGAAGCAGCCTGTTTGGATGAGCGATTATCGCAATTAAAGCAGGGGGATGTTGGAGACGTGAGCGTAGGGTTATAAACGGGTTGAAGCTTGACAGCTTCTGGGGACGCCAAGAAAACCGCGCACTCTTCGTTGCAGGCTCGGGCACAAAAGACGTGTACAATTAGAAAAGGAATAAAATATATATTGTATCACAAGATACAACAGTAATTGAAACAGTGGCCGTGCAGTGGCTATTTATTGTTTATTTTAAATGCGTAATGGTCTATCGTAATGGTAAAGTAATCCTCCGTAATGGCCACCTCGTTCTCGTTCTCGTTGGTCGTTGGCTATTTATGTGCCGAGCGCATGCGTCGTACCGTGGTCCAAAATCTAGCCGGATCTAGCACATTGAGCGGGTGCTGCGCTCGTTGGTATACCGGCGCGCTCTTCGCTCCTAGCATTTCGTCATAGTCCAACAGCAAATGTGGAGCCAGCACCAAAAACAGCTGTTCAGCCCACCCTGGCAGGCGACAGCTGGCAAAGGCTAACTGCCAACATGGTAGCCCGAGATGCTCGATGCTCATGCGTAAGTAGGTCGTAAAGGAGTCCGCCAACAGTGTCCACTTCCACGATCCCACTTCCAACAAATAAATTTCCGGACGGGTTGTAACGTTTGTCTTGTACACGAGTAAAACGAAACCCCTGTCACCTATGCGGTCGAGCTCGAACACAGTTCCCGGTCCTTTCAGTTCGAGGTTCTGGATTTGCGTCAATTTAGGTATGTAGAGGTGGCCTACACGTAATTTTGCGCGCTTCGAATAATTGTAAGTCCAGCTCGTGTGCATCCCATCGGTCGACAGGTAAAAACGCTTCATGTCGTCTGGCATAAAAACGAAATTCTTGTACTCCCAAACCCTTAAATCTGCCGCTGTGCATGGTCCGTTGTCATCTGATGTCACGTTGCTCACTCGCGGCAGTTCGTTCAGTTTGTTCTTCAGTTCACACGTCAGTTGTTCCAGGTGCAACGACGTATCATTACGACGGTTTCCGATCTTACGGCTGGCCATTTTCGATGAAATATGGTGCTGAGATGAGACACAGTGGAAAAAACGTCTGTTGCACACTTCAGCTTGCTAAATAATGGTTTCAACGCATGCCTGACTTTTACTTATTAATTATTCCTATGGATGGTTTCCAATGTGTGCTGAGATGTGTTTTCAATTCACACTGTCATTATCTAATGTCGTCTAGTAGGCAAACAGAGATTTGCCGTGTTTCTCATGTTTTCAATTTAGTGTTTCGTGTTCCGTGTGCCGGCCTCGCATTCGCCCGTTACACACAGTGTTTGAAAGTGTATGCTCGACGTTAATTCGACGTCTTTCGGCGTTGAAAACTCCACAGGCGGGCGGCCTGCCCCCCGGACAGAATTCGGGGGCAGCCTGTTACCTCCGCTCGATCCAGTTACCGAATACACGAAAGAAAGCTCGCGCGAGTGATTTGTGTTTGCTGTGCACATCCTGCCAGGCTTACCAACGCGCGTGTGCTGAGTCTCTCCAGCATCCAGGACTGCCTGAGATGCGTGCAAGTGGCCATCGCGAGAGTGTGGAGAGTGTTTCGTGCGCGTGGATGTCTGCCGGTCTGGCGGGGAGGCAGTGTGCTGTACTTGTTGTTTCACACGCTCTTCTGCTAGACGATACTTCTGGATGGTGAATGCGCGGTACGTCCAGTGCATACGTTGGGTGAGTAGTTTCGCATTCCGCTAACGATGACGGTAATAACATCAACCAAAGTGTTCCGGACACCAACGGATGTGCTTGATTATACTCACGGTGATGTTTTTTTTTTTTTTGCTCCGTCGCAGGAACGCACAGGAACGGAACATCTAGCCGTCGTTTGACGATGTACGAAACAAGGATTTGGGCATCGGGTAAGAGCGCACATACCGTTCACTTTCGCAAATTCAGCCAAATACTGCCACACGTTCTTAACTACTGTCCGTTTGTTGCAGCTCCCGATCCCGCCACTCGTCCGGGAAGTGGTCCGGGAATCAATATAGTGCTGGAACGCTCTCCTGAAGACACCGGGAAAGGCCGTCATCGCTGCAATGAAGGCCACGTTCGGGATGTTGTTGCCGTCACCAGGGGCACGCTGTGGGTTGAGCGATTGCGCAATGCTCAAAAGCAGCTCCCCTGCGCTTAGTGGATTCCGCTCCGTGTCCGTGGAAGGATGTCTAACGACCCCATAATCTCGACGAACACTTCCTTGTTGAAACTTGTTCGCTGCTCGCACAAGCCTGGCTGTCGGCTAATGAACTGTCGCTGTGTGGATTACTATTACATGTGAAGTTTACTAACAGATAAAAAGATCCTTATAGGCTAACAATATTAATTGTATTGGTGAAGTGTGTTAGTGAGATCCTACGTGGGAGGCTGTACCTGTTTAGGTCCGCGTCGCGTTTGTCCTAACAGAACAGCGTTTGCCTTCGGAGCTTCGATTTATTTGGACATCCTAGGTACATAAAAAGGTGTTGCCTATCCCGGCCCGGTTGCGTTTATTGTACACCTCTGCTAACTCCCTAGCTGAATGTTTATCGGACGCGTGGGTGTAACATAATATTTTAGGAAGCCAAGCGCCATAAATTGCTCAAACGCCTTCTGAACGGGATCGTTTAGACTAAAGCTTGAGTTTGCTCGATGAGCTTACAATTGTTAGAATTAATAGGAAGACACCAGCGTGTGTCGCTTGCGGCTTACTCTCTACGACAGCGCGATCCCACCGCGTCAATCTCGCTTTTATTGATGGTGTCATAGCTGCCCAAGGTCGATACATTACATTTAAAAACAATCACAGAAGCAAACAGCTACACACGATGCGTTCGCCATTTTTTACGCTCTCGACTCCCCCCTCCCCCTTTCCGAAAGAGACATTTTCAGCAACGGTAGAGCATTCGCTAGACTGTGTCGTTCTAATTCCTGTACCGGTCTCGCTCTCGCAATCATTCGATCGGTCGATGGGCATTCTCAGGAGAGCATACGCTCTCGCGTACGGCGCCGCAGTGAGAATGTGTCAGTGTATCAACCGTATGTACTTTGGCGCTTTTGTCACTATCTTTGCTTCACCTCTCTCAAGTGGTCCGGTGGCCGACGCTACAGCGGCGCCGGTCTTCACATGGCAGGGCCGCCCCGGGATTCGAATCCCATCACTACTCTACTGAAGCTTTTTTTGAAATTTTCGTTTTGTTATTTTTTTTCTTTTTTTTTTATGTGGAGTTTCTGTTTTCCAGTCGCTTAAGCATAATGTGTGGCCGACCTTTTACCCGACGTTTAATGCGTGCGCGCCTTTTCGCCTCGAGGACGCGTTTATTTAGACCAACGACGACGGTTTCAGACGCTAAGTGTCATCGTTTTTTTTTTAAACTATGTCGTCGCCTATGAACATGCACATTGTAATATTATTGTACCGGCACCAGTGATGGCACCGACGTACGCGTTGTACAAACAACCAGACCACGCCCATTGCCACTCCTTTTGCCACCGCCGCCGTCGTTTTTAGTCCCCCGTGGGGGTAGTTGCGAAAAAATCACGAATTTTCGACACTGCCGCATAGACGCACGCCCATACAAAGCTGGCCGCGTTGAGCGGGCCCTTCTCAGGCGGCGAGCAGTACTGGCAGCTGTGCGCGCTGTACAAGCCATCATTCCCACTGGCGCACCTTTTCCCAGCATCGCGAATCACCGGCGTCGTTGTTAGTTTCGCCTCACAGTAGTGCGCCAAACACGCGCGTACCCGGCACTGCACTATAAACGCACCGCATTCATACTGGCCCGGCAACGCGGTCGCTTCTCGCACAATGTCTGAATATCGAACGGTGCAAGGTAATGAATTGTGTGGGTGTAAATAAACAAATGATGTGTGTGTGTGTGTGTGTGTGTGGGTGATGTGTAAGTTGTGTTCGTTGTGCAGTGCTGTCTGTCCGGCACTGCGTATTGCCCAGGTGCCCATATACTGCTGCTACGGGTAAAACCCAGTCAAGGAACCCGCTTCTGGGTTGGGGGTGGTTGGTAAAGTTTGTGAAGCAATTTTATTCGATCCTTCGATACAATCGCAAAACTGTGTACAATTATCAGACCAAACCATGTGTGTTGTGTTGTTCACGGGCAAAGCTGGTCCCTGGAAAGCGGAATGGTAATGCGAATGGAAGGAAACCAAAGCTAGCTTTAGATAGAAATAAAACTACATTTCTATGTAATTGAAACAGTGGCCGTGCAGTGGCTATTTATTGATTATTTTAAATGCGTAATGGTCTATCGTAATGGTAAAGTAAAGTAATCCTCCGTAATGGCCACCTCGTTCTCGTTCTCGTTGGTCGTTGGCTATTTATGTGCCGACATGGGTACATAAAAAGGTGTTGCCTATCCTGGCCCGGTTGTGTTTATTGTACACCTCTGCTAACTCCCTAGCTGAACGGCTATCGGACGCGTGGGTGTGACATAATATTTTAGGAAGCCAAGCGCCATAAATTGCTCAAACGCCTTCTGAACGGGATCGTTTAGACTAAAGCTTGAGTTTGCTCGATGAGCTTACAATTGTTAGAATTAATAGGAAGACACCAGCGTGTGTCGCTTGCGGCTTACTTTCTACGACTGCGCGATCCCGCCGCGTCAGTCTCGCTTTTATTGATGGTGTCATAGCTGCCCAAGGTCGATACATTACATTTAACAACAATCACAGAAGCAAACAGCTACACACGCTGCGTTCGCCATTTTTTACGCTCTCGACTCCCCCCTCCCCCTTTCCCAAAGAGACATTTTCAGCAACGGTAGAGCATTCGCTAGACTGTGTCGTTCTAATTCCTGTACCGGTCTCGCTCTCGCAATCATTCGATCGGTCGATGAGCATTCTCAGGAGAGCATACGCTCTCGCGTACGGCGCCGCAGTGAGAATGTGTCAGTGTATCAACCGTATGTACTTTGGCGCTTTTCTCAGTACCTTTCCTTCACCTCGCACAAGTGGTCCGGTGGCCGACGCTACAGCGGCGCCGGTCGTCACATGGCAGGGCCGCCCCGGGAATCAAATCCCATCACTAACTCTACTGAAGCTTTTTGAAATTTTCGTTTTGTTTTTTTTTTCTTTTTTTTTTTTATGTGGAGTTTCTGTTTTCCAGCCGCTTAAGCATAATGTGTGGCCGACCTTTTACCCGACGTTTAATGCGTGCGCGCCTTTTCGCCTCGAGGACGCGTTTATTTTGACCAACGACGACGGTTTCAGACGTTAAGTGTCATCGTTTTTTTTTTTAAACTATGTCGTCGCCTATGAACATGCACATTGTAATATTATTGTACCCAGTGCCAGGTGCCAGTGGTGGCACCGACGTACGCGTTGTACAAACAACCAGACCACGCCCATTGCCACTCCTTTTGCCCCCGCCGCCGTCGTTTTTAGTCCCCCGTGGGGGTAGTTGCGAAAAAATCACGAATTTTCGACACTGCCGCATAGACGCACGCCCATACAAAGCTGGCCGCGTTGATCGGGCCCTTCGCAGGCGGCGAGCAGTACTGGCAGCTGTGCGCGCTGTACAAGCCATCATTCCCACTGGCGCACCTTTTCCCAGCATCGCGAATCACCGGCGTCGTTGTTAGTTTCGCCTCACAGTAGTGCGCCAAACACGCGCGTACCCAGCACTGCATTATAAACGCACCGCATTCATACTGGCCCGGCAACGCGGTCGCTTCTCGCACAATGTCTGAATATCGAACGGTGCAAGGTAATGATTTGTGTGGGTGTAAATAAACAAATGATGTGTGTGTATGTGTGTGTGTGGGTGATGTGTAAGTTGTGTTCGTTGTGCAGTGCTGTCTGTCCGGCACTGCGTATTGCCCAGGTGCCCATATACTGCTGCTACGGGTAAAACCCAGTCAAGGAACCCGCTTCTGGGTTGGGGGTGGTTGGTGAAGTTTGTGAAGCAATTTTATTCGATCCTTCGATACAATCGCAAAACTGTGTACAATTATCAGACCAAACCATGTGTGTTGTGTTGTTCACGGGCAAAGCTGGTCCCTGGAATGCGGAATGGGAATGCGAATGGGAGGAAACCAAAGCTAGCTTTAGATAGAAATAAAACTACATTTCTATGTAATTGTTGGAGACGTGAGCGTAGGGTTATAAACGGGTTGAAGCTTGACAGCTTCTGGGGACGCCAAGAAAACCGCGCACTCTTCGTTGCAGGCTCGGGCACAAAAGACGTGTACAATTAGAAAAGGAATAAAATATATATTGTATCACAAGATACAACAGTGGCGACGAGTTATATAAAATGACTACACCGGTAGAACCGAACGCGGCATGGATCGTCGAGATGTTCAAGCAGCAGCAGCAAATGTTAAATCAGCAACAGCAGCTGTTGAACAGCGTGATGTCGGTGATGAAGGCAAAGGACAGCGAATGTCCTGAAAAAGCGATAGACGCCATCGCCGGACAGATCAAGGAATTTCATCATACAGAGGAAACAAACTTCGAAGGCTGGTTTGTTCGATATGAAGGGTTATTCCTGGATGACGCGAAACGGTTGGATGATGGAACAAAGCTTCGTCTTCTTCTTCGGAAGATAGGTGTAGCGGAGCACGAGCGCTACATAAGCTCCATCATGCCAAAACAGCCGAAGGATTTCGATTTCACCACCACCGTGGAGAAGCTGAAAAAGCTGTTTGGAGACCGCGAATCTACCGTGTGCAAACGGTTTAAGTGCCTGCAGATGGTGAAAGAGTCACACGAGGAGTACCGAGCGTACGCGTGCCGTGTTAATAAAAAGGTCGTGGAAGCTAAGTTGGCGGGGATTGCAGAGGAGGAGATTAAATGTTTGTTATACGTGTGTGGACTCAAGGGAGATGCGGATGCCGATATTCGAGTACGGTTGCTCTCTAAGATGGAAGACAACGTAAACATAACGCTGGACCAACTATGTGGTGAATCTCAACGCCTGCTAAACCTGCGCCAAGACAGCAAGCTGATATCTACCGCTTCGCAGGAGGTACGGGCTGTTAGGAAAAGCGTCAAAGATTTTCGCAGCAATCCTGTGCGTGATAAAGAACAAAAAGCAGTAAGTTGCTGGCTGTGTGGTGATAAACACTTCGCGAGGGAATGCTCATTTGCTACGCACGCATGTAAGGACTGCAATAAGGTAGGCCATAAGGAGGGATTTTGTAAGACGGCGAACCGTAATCGTTTCCGCTATCGGTCTCGCAACGCAAACGTTAAGGTGGTAACGGTTAACAAAATCCAGGCCAAACGCAAATACGTAGATGTGATTTTAAACGGACGTAGGTTGCAACTGCAGTTAGATACCGGTGCCGATATCACTATAATATCGAGGGGTACGTGGCGTCAAATAGGCAGTCCGAAATTAGACAGTGCAACAGTGTCAGCCAAGACGGCCAATGGTGAGACACTCAAGCTGCTGGGAGAATGGAAAGGTATTATGGAAGTCAATGGACGGCGTAAGCAGGTGTTAGTGCGTGTTGTGGAAGAGGACCTGTTGTTATTTGGAACAGACAGTATGGATGTTTTCGGATTGTGGAAACAGCCACTTGATGCCTTCTGCAACATCATAAGTTCCACTAAAGATGCTGGTGCGGCCGTTTTAGAACAATTTCCTGCGTTATTCTCCAGCGAGCTTGGTCGGTGTGACAAGGTAAAAGTAAGCTTGCAGCTGAAAGACAATGTTAACCCTGTTTTCCGCCCGAAACGCCCTGTGGCGTATGCGATGCAGACAATGGTCGAAGATGAGTTGGGAAGGTTGGAGCGTCTCGGTATTATTACACCAACCGATTCCTCAGAATGGGCTGCACCCATTGTAGTGGTGAGGAAAGCAAACGGAACCGTTCGAATTTGTGGCGACTACTCGACCGGTCTTAATGACGCACTTCAGCCACACCAGTACCCGTTGCCGATTCCTCAAGACATCTTCACAGCCATTGGGAAGTCGGTAGTGTTTAGCCAAATCGATTTGGCTGAGGCCTTCCTGCAAGTGGAAGTATGCGAGAAAAGTCGTGAGTTGTTAACTATTAACACTCACAAGGGGCTTTACCGTTTCAACAGACTACCGCCGGGGGTAAAAACAGCACCTGGTGCATTCCAGCAGATCGTGGACTCTATGTTGAGTGGGCTGGAAGGTGTTGCGGGTTATATGGATGACATCATCGTAGGTGGTGCAGATGTGAAAAGCCATCTGAAGAATCTGCAAGCTGTTTTGTCAAGGATCGAGGAGTTTGGGTTTAAGCTACGTGTGGAAAAATGTTCCTTTTTGAAACCCCAAATACGATACCTGGGACATCTGCTGGATGGGCAAGGCCTACGACCGGACCCGTCGAAAATAGAAGCCATTTTGAAAATGCCAGCGCCATCGCAGCTGAGTGAGGTTCGATCGTATCTTGGTGCGATAAATTATTATGGGAAATTCGTACCACAGATGCGAGATCTGCGGTATCCTCTAGACCTTTTGTTGCAAAAGGGAGGCGAATTCAAGTGGACAGCCGAATGCCAGAAATCTTTTGAGAGATTTAAGGAGATTTTGAGTTCCGACCTACTTCTGACCCACTATGATCCGTCGAAGGATATAATCGTGTCAGCGGATGCTTCATTAGTAGGTTTGGGAGCTACCATCAGTCATCGGTTTCCGGATGGGCGTGTAAAGGTTATCCAGCATGCCGCGCGAGCGTTAACGAAGGTGGAAATGAACTATAGTCAGCCAGATCGCGAGGGTCTCGCAATTGTGTTCGCTGTGACGAAGTTCCACCGCATGCTGTTCGGACGTAAATTCACGCTACAAACTGATCACCAACCTCTCCTCAGAATCTTCGGCTCACGTAAAGGAATTCCGTTGTACACTGCGAACAGGCTTCAGCGTTGGGCATTAGCGCTTCTTCTTTACGATTTCACTATAGAATACGTAGCGACAGACAAGTTTGGCAATGCGGACATCCTCTCGAGATTGATGAATCGTCACGAAAAGCCAGAAGAGGATTACGTTATTGCTAGTATCCAGCTTGAAGATGATATGAATCATCTGGTGACGAGTGCAACTCAAGCCCTGCCGTTGAATTTCAAGGATTTGGAGCGTGGTACACAAACAGATTCTATGTTACGGAAGGTGTTCCAGTTCGTCCAGAATGGTTGGCCGATGGGTGAAGAGAAAAGTGTAGAGCTGAAACAATTCTTCGTACGGCGGGAGGCCTTATCCACTGTGGGAAATTGCCTCTTATTCGGAGAACGGGTTGTGATTCCAGCAAACATGCGAGATCGAGTGCTGAAGCTCTTGCACAGAGGACACCCTGGGGTAACTCGTATGAAGGCACTAGCAAGAGGATACGTTTATTGGCCAAAGATGGACAGTGAAATCGAGGACGTTGTTAAAACGTGTCAACCGTGTGCAAGTGCAGCGAAGTCTCCAGAGCACTGTGCACCGGTGGATTGGCCAAAATCGACCGCTCCCTGGCAGCGTATTCATATTGATTACGCCGGGCCCATCGAGGGAGAGTATTATTTTCTGGCAGTAGACTCGTATTCCAAATGGCCAGAAATAATACCGACAAAGCATACAACTGCACAAGTAACGGTTAAGATATTACGAGGACTGTGTGCACGGTTTGGTATGCCAGAGACGATTGTCAGCGACAATGGTACGCAGTTTACCAGTTCGGAGTTCGGGGACTTCTGCATACAGAACGGTATCCATCATGTGCGAACTGCGCCGTATCATCCGCAATCGAACGGGCAGGCTGAAAGGTTCGTGGACACCTTTAAGCGAGCTGTTAAAAAGATCCGCGAAGGAAATGGTGGAATGCATGAGGCCCTTGATGAATTTCTGTTGGCATACAGAACCACGCCGAACAAGACGCTGGAGCAGAAATCGCCGGGGGAGATGATGCTGAATAGGAAAGTTCGAACCGCTCTCGAGCTTTTGCGACCATCTTCTCGTAATTTTGCTAGACAACCAGCGGTGAATGACACTATCGTCGGAAGGAATTTCTGCGTAAACGACAAGGTCTACGTGAAAAGATACCATCGGAATGGCTGGGAGTGGGTATCCGGAGTAGTGACTGATCGTCTGGGAAGCGTGATGTACATGATTGACATCTGCGGTAGGTCTCTACGATACCACGTAAACCAGCTTAGAATACGACATGCAGCGGACGACCGTCAGCAAACACAGCTTCCACTGCATGTATTGTTGGATGCCTGGGACATGCCTGGAAGTATCGAGCCGGCATCCTCATCTTTAGTTCCGTCGACGACTACGGAACATGTTGAGCCTGATAACGACAACTCTCAGCAGACCTGCTCGGATGCAGCTCCACGTCGATCAGCACGATTAAAGAAGCAGCCTGTTTGGATGAGCGATTATCGCAATTAAAGCAGGGGGATGTTGGAGACGTGAGCGTAGGGTTATAAACGGGTTGAAGCTTGACAGCTTCTGGGGACGCCAAGAAAACCGCGCACTCTTCGTTGCAGGCTCGGGCACAAAAGACGTGTACAATTAGAAAAGGAATAAAATATATATTGTATCACAAGATACAACAGTAATTGAAACAGTGGCCGTGCAGTGGCTATTTATTGTTTATTTTAAATGCGTAATGGTCTATCGTAATGGTAAAGTAATCCTCCGTAATGGCCACCTCGTTCTCGTTCTCGTTGGTCGTTGGCTATTTATGTGCCGAGCGCATGCGTCGTACCGTGGTCCAAAATCTAGCCGGATCTAGCACATTGAGCGGGTGCTGCGCTCGTTGGTATACCGGCGCGCTCTTCGCTCCTAGCATTTCGTCATAGTCCAACAGCAAATGTGGAGCCAGCACCAAAAACAGCTGTTCAGCCCACCCTGGCAGGCGACAGCTGGCAAAGGCTAACTGCCAACATGGTAGCCCGAGATGCTCGATGCTCATGCGTAAGTAGGTCGTAAAGGAGTCCGCCAACAGTGTCCACTTCCACGATCCCACTTCCAACAAATAAATTTCCGGACGGGTTGTAACGTTTGTCTTGTACACGAGTAAAACGAAACCCCTGTCACCTATGCGGTCGAGCTCGAACACAGTTCCCGGTCCTTTCAGTTCGAGGTTCTGGATTTGCGTCAATTTAGGTATGTAGAGGTGGCCTACACGTAATTTTGCGCGCTTCGAATAATTGTAAGTCCAGCTCGTGTGCATCCCATCGGTCGACAGGTAAAAACGCTTCATGTCGTCTGGCATAAAAACGAAATTCTTGTACTCCCAAACCCTTAAATCTGCCGCTGTGCATGGTCCGTTGTCATCTGATGTCACGTTGCTCACTCGCGGCAGTTCGTTCAGTTTGTTCTTCAGTTCACACGTCAGTTGTTCCAGGTGCAACGACGTATCATTACGACGGTTTCCGATCTTACGGCTGGCCATTTTCGATGAAATATGGTGCTGAGATGAGACACAGTGGAAAAAACGTCTGTTGCACACTTCAGCTTGCTAAATAATGGTTTCAACGCATGCCTGACTTTTACTTATTAATTATTCCTATGGATGGTTTCCAATGTGTGCTGAGATGTGTTTTCAATTCACACTGTCATTATCTAATGTCGTCTAGTAGGCAAACAGAGATTTGCCGTGTTTCTCATGTTTTCAATTTAGTGTTTCGTGTTCCGTGTGCCGGCCTCGCATTCGCCCGTTACACACAGTGTTTGAAAGTGTATGCTCGACGTTAATTCGACGTCTTTCGGCGTTGAAAACTCCACAGGCGGGCGGCCTGCCCCCCGGACAGAATTCGGGGGCAGCCTGTTACCTCCGCTCGATCCAGTTACCGAATACACGAAAGAAAGCTCGCGCGAGTGATTTGTGTTTGCTGTGCACATCCTGCCAGGCTTACCAACGCGCGTGTGCTGAGTCTCTCCAGCATCCAGGACTGCCTGAGATGCGTGCAAGTGGCCATCGCGAGAGTGTGGAGAGTGTTTCGTGCGCGTGGATGTCTGCCGGTCTGGCGGGGAGGCAGTGTGCTGTACTTGTTGTTTCACACGCTCTTCTGCTAGACGATACTTCTGGATGGTGAATGCGCGGTACGTCCAGTGCATACGTTGGGTGAGTAGTTTCGCATTCCGCTAACGATGACGGTAATAACATCAACCAAAGTGTTCCGGACACCAACGGATGTGCTTGATTATACTCACGGTGATGTTTTTTTTTTTTTTGCTCCGTCGCAGGAACGCACAGGAACGGAACATCTAGCCGTCGTTTGACGATGTACGAAACAAGGATTTGGGCATCGGGTAAGAGCGCACATACCGTTCACTTTCGCAAATTCAGCCAAATACTGCCACACGTTCTTAACTACTGTCCGTTTGTTGCAGCTCCCGATCCCGCCACTCGTCCGGGAAGTGGTCCGGGAATCAATATAGTGCTGGAACGCTCTCCTGAAGACACCGGGAAAGGCCGTCATCGCTGCAATGAAGGCCACGTTCGGGATGTTGTTGCCGTCACCAGGGGCACGCTGTGGGTTGAGCGATTGCGCAATGCTCAAAAGCAGCTCCCCTGCGCTTAGTGGATTCCGCTCCGTGTCCGTGGAAGGATGTCTAACGACCCCATAATCTCGACGAACACTTCCTTGTTGAAACTTGTTCGCTGCTCGCACAAGCCTGGCTGTCGGCTAATGAACTGTCGCTGTGTGGATTACTATTACATGTGAAGTTTACTAACAGATAAAAAGATCCTTATAGGCTAACAATATTAATTGTATTGGTGAAGTGTGTTAGTGAGATCCTACGTGGGAGGCTGTACCTGTTTAGGTCCGCGTCGCGTTTGTCCTAACAGAACAGCGTTTGCCTTCGGAGCTTCGATTTATTTGGACATCCTAGGTACATAAAAAGGTGTTGCCTATCCCGGCCCGGTTGCGTTTATTGTACACCTCTGCTAACTCCCTAGCTGAATGTTTATCGGACGCGTGGGTGTAACATAATATTTTAGGAAGCCAAGCGCCATAAATTGCTCAAACGCCTTCTGAACGGGATCGTTTAGACTAAAGCTTGAGTTTGCTCGATGAGCTTACAATTGTTAGAATTAATAGGAAGACACCAGCGTGTGTCGCTTGCGGCTTACTCTCTACGACAGCGCGATCCCACCGCGTCAATCTCGCTTTTATTGATGGTGTCATAGCTGCCCAAGGTCGATACATTACATTTAAAAACAATCACAGAAGCAAACAGCTACACACGATGCGTTCGCCATTTTTTACGCTCTCGACTCCCCCCTCCCCCTTTCCGAAAGAGACATTTTCAGCAACGGTAGAGCATTCGCTAGACTGTGTCGTTCTAATTCCTGTACCGGTCTCGCTCTCGCAATCATTCGATCGGTCGATGGGCATTCTCAGGAGAGCATACGCTCTCGCGTACGGCGCCGCAGTGAGAATGTGTCAGTGTATCAACCGTATGTACTTTGGCGCTTTTGTCACTATCTTTGCTTCACCTCTCTCAAGTGGTCCGGTGGCCGACGCTACAGCGGCGCCGGTCTTCACATGGCAGGGCCGCCCCGGGATTCGAATCCCATCACTACTCTACTGAAGCTTTTTTTGAAATTTTCGTTTTGTTATTTTTTTTCTTTTTTTTTTATGTGGAGTTTCTGTTTTCCAGTCGCTTAAGCATAATGTGTGGCCGACCTTTTACCCGACGTTTAATGCGTGCGCGCCTTTTCGCCTCGAGGACGCGTTTATTTAGACCAACGACGACGGTTTCAGACGCTAAGTGTCATCGTTTTTTTTTTAAACTATGTCGTCGCCTATGAACATGCACATTGTAATATTATTGTACCGGCACCAGTGATGGCACCGACGTACGCGTTGTACAAACAACCAGACCACGCCCATTGCCACTCCTTTTGCCACCGCCGCCGTCGTTTTTAGTCCCCCGTGGGGGTAGTTGCGAAAAAATCACGAATTTTCGACACTGCCGCATAGACGCACGCCCATACAAAGCTGGCCGCGTTGAGCGGGCCCTTCTCAGGCGGCGAGCAGTACTGGCAGCTGTGCGCGCTGTACAAGCCATCATTCCCACTGGCGCACCTTTTCCCAGCATCGCGAATCACCGGCGTCGTTGTTAGTTTCGCCTCACAGTAGTGCGCCAAACACGCGCGTACCCGGCACTGCACTATAAACGCACCGCATTCATACTGGCCCGGCAACGCGGTCGCTTCTCGCACAATGTCTGAATATCGAACGGTGCAAGGTAATGAATTGTGTGGGTGTAAATAAACAAATGATGTGTGTGTGTGTGTGTGTGTGTGGGTGATGTGTAAGTTGTGTTCGTTGTGCAGTGCTGTCTGTCCGGCACTGCGTATTGCCCAGGTGCCCATATACTGCTGCTACGGGTAAAACCCAGTCAAGGAACCCGCTTCTGGGTTGGGGGTGGTTGGTAAAGTTTGTGAAGCAATTTTATTCGATCCTTCGATACAATCGCAAAACTGTGTACAATTATCAGACCAAACCATGTGTGTTGTGTTGTTCACGGGCAAAGCTGGTCCCTGGAAAGCGGAATGGTAATGCGAATGGAAGGAAACCAAAGCTAGCTTTAGATAGAAATAAAACTACATTTCTATGTAATTGAAACAGTGGCCGTGCAGTGGCTATTTATTGATTATTTTAAATGCGTAATGGTCTATCGTAATGGTAAAGTAAAGTAATCCTCCGTAATGGCCACCTCGTTCTCGTTCTCGTTGGTCGTTGGCTATTTATGTGCCGACATGGGTACATAAAAAGGTGTTGCCTATCCTGGCCCGGTTGTGTTTATTGTACACCTCTGCTAACTCCCTAGCTGAACGGCTATCGGACGCGTGGGTGTGACATAATATTTTAGGAAGCCAAGCGCCATAAATTGCTCAAACGCCTTCTGAACGGGATCGTTTAGACTAAAGCTTGAGTTTGCTCGATGAGCTTACAATTGTTAGAATTAATAGGAAGACACCAGCGTGTGTCGCTTGCGGCTTACTTTCTACGACTGCGCGATCCCGCCGCGTCAGTCTCGCTTTTATTGATGGTGTCATAGCTGCCCAAGGTCGATACATTACATTTAACAACAATCACAGAAGCAAACAGCTACACACGCTGCGTTCGCCATTTTTTACGCTCTCGACTCCCCCCTCCCCCTTTCCCAAAGAGACATTTTCAGCAACGGTAGAGCATTCGCTAGACTGTGTCGTTCTAATTCCTGTACCGGTCTCGCTCTCGCAATCATTCGATCGGTCGATGAGCATTCTCAGGAGAGCATACGCTCTCGCGTACGGCGCCGCAGTGAGAATGTGTCAGTGTATCAACCGTATGTACTTTGGCGCTTTTCTCAGTACCTTTCCTTCACCTCGCACAAGTGGTCCGGTGGCCGACGCTACAGCGGCGCCGGTCGTCACATGGCAGGGCCGCCCCGGGAATCAAATCCCATCACTAACTCTACTGAAGCTTTTTGAAATTTTCGTTTTGTTTTTTTTTTCTTTTTTTTTTTTATGTGGAGTTTCTGTTTTCCAGCCGCTTAAGCATAATGTGTGGCCGACCTTTTACCCGACGTTTAATGCGTGCGCGCCTTTTCGCCTCGAGGACGCGTTTATTTTGACCAACGACGACGGTTTCAGACGTTAAGTGTCATCGTTTTTTTTTTTAAACTATGTCGTCGCCTATGAACATGCACATTGTAATATTATTGTACCCAGTGCCAGGTGCCAGTGGTGGCACCGACGTACGCGTTGTACAAACAACCAGACCACGCCCATTGCCACTCCTTTTGCCCCCGCCGCCGTCGTTTTTAGTCCCCCGTGGGGGTAGTTGCGAAAAAATCACGAATTTTCGACACTGCCGCATAGACGCACGCCCATACAAAGCTGGCCGCGTTGATCGGGCCCTTCGCAGGCGGCGAGCAGTACTGGCAGCTGTGCGCGCTGTACAAGCCATCATTCCCACTGGCGCACCTTTTCCCAGCATCGCGAATCACCGGCGTCGTTGTTAGTTTCGCCTCACAGTAGTGCGCCAAACACGCGCGTACCCAGCACTGCATTATAAACGCACCGCATTCATACTGGCCCGGCAACGCGGTCGCTTCTCGCACAATGTCTGAATATCGAACGGTGCAAGGTAATGATTTGTGTGGGTGTAAATAAACAAATGATGTGTGTGTATGTGTGTGTGTGGGTGATGTGTAAGTTGTGTTCGTTGTGCAGTGCTGTCTGTCCGGCACTGCGTATTGCCCAGGTGCCCATATACTGCTGCTACGGGTAAAACCCAGTCAAGGAACCCGCTTCTGGGTTGGGGGTGGTTGGTGAAGTTTGTGAAGCAATTTTATTCGATCCTTCGATACAATCGCAAAACTGTGTACAATTATCAGACCAAACCATGTGTGTTGTGTTGTTCACGGGCAAAGCTGGTCCCTGGAATGCGGAATGGGAATGCGAATGGGAGGAAACCAAAGCTAGCTTTAGATAGAAATAAAACTACATTTCTATGTAATTGTTGGAGACGTGAGCGTAGGGTTATAAACGGGTTGAAGCTTGACAGCTTCTGGGGACGCCAAGAAAACCGCGCACTCTTCGTTGCAGGCTCGGGCACAAAAGACGTGTACAATTAGAAAAGGAATAAAATATATATTGTATCACAAGATACAACAGTGGCGACGAGTTATATAAAATGACTACACCGGTAGAACCGAACGCGGCATGGATCGTCGAGATGTTCAAGCAGCAGCAGCAAATGTTAAATCAGCAACAGCAGCTGTTGAACAGCGTGATGTCGGTGATGAAGGCAAAGGACAGCGAATGTCCTGAAAAAGCGATAGACGCCATCGCCGGACAGATCAAGGAATTTCATCATACAGAGGAAACAAACTTCGAAGGCTGGTTTGTTCGATATGAAGGGTTATTCCTGGATGACGCGAAACGGTTGGATGATGGAACAAAGCTTCGTCTTCTTCTTCGGAAGATAGGTGTAGCGGAGCACGAGCGCTACATAAGCTCCATCATGCCAAAACAGCCGAAGGATTTCGATTTCACCACCACCGTGGAGAAGCTGAAAAAGCTGTTTGGAGACCGCGAATCTACCGTGTGCAAACGGTTTAAGTGCCTGCAGATGGTGAAAGAGTCACACGAGGAGTACCGAGCGTACGCGTGCCGTGTTAATAAAAAGGTCGTGGAAGCTAAGTTGGCGGGGATTGCAGAGGAGGAGATTAAATGTTTGTTATACGTGTGTGGACTCAAGGGAGATGCGGATGCCGATATTCGAGTACGGTTGCTCTCTAAGATGGAAGACAACGTAAACATAACGCTGGACCAACTATGTGGTGAATCTCAACGCCTGCTAAACCTGCGCCAAGACAGCAAGCTGATATCTACCGCTTCGCAGGAGGTACGGGCTGTTAGGAAAAGCGTCAAAGATTTTCGCAGCAATCCTGTGCGTGATAAAGAACAAAAAGCAGTAAGTTGCTGGCTGTGTGGTGATAAACACTTCGCGAGGGAATGCTCATTTGCTACGCACGCATGTAAGGACTGCAATAAGGTAGGCCATAAGGAGGGATTTTGTAAGACGGCGAACCGTAATCGTTTCCGCTATCGGTCTCGCAACGCAAACGTTAAGGTGGTAACGGTTAACAAAATCCAGGCCAAACGCAAATACGTAGATGTGATTTTAAACGGACGTAGGTTGCAACTGCAGTTAGATACCGGTGCCGATATCACTATAATATCGAGGGGTACGTGGCGTCAAATAGGCAGTCCGAAATTAGACAGTGCAACAGTGTCAGCCAAGACGGCCAATGGTGAGACACTCAAGCTGCTGGGAGAATGGAAAGGTATTATGGAAGTCAATGGACGGCGTAAGCAGGTGTTAGTGCGTGTTGTGGAAGAGGACCTGTTGTTATTTGGAACAGACAGTATGGATGTTTTCGGATTGTGGAAACAGCCACTTGATGCCTTCTGCAACATCATAAGTTCCACTAAAGATGCTGGTGCGGCCGTTTTAGAACAATTTCCTGCGTTATTCTCCAGCGAGCTTGGTCGGTGTGACAAGGTAAAAGTAAGCTTGCAGCTGAAAGACAATGTTAACCCTGTTTTCCGCCCGAAACGCCCTGTGGCGTATGCGATGCAGACAATGGTCGAAGATGAGTTGGGAAGGTTGGAGCGTCTCGGTATTATTACACCAACCGATTCCTCAGAATGGGCTGCACCCATTGTAGTGGTGAGGAAAGCAAACGGAACCGTTCGAATTTGTGGCGACTACTCGACCGGTCTTAATGACGCACTTCAGCCACACCAGTACCCGTTGCCGATTCCTCAAGACATCTTCACAGCCATTGGGAAGTCGGTAGTGTTTAGCCAAATCGATTTGGCTGAGGCCTTCCTGCAAGTGGAAGTATGCGAGAAAAGTCGTGAGTTGTTAACTATTAACACTCACAAGGGGCTTTACCGTTTCAACAGACTACCGCCGGGGGTAAAAACAGCACCTGGTGCATTCCAGCAGATCGTGGACTCTATGTTGAGTGGGCTGGAAGGTGTTGCGGGTTATATGGATGACATCATCGTAGGTGGTGCAGATGTGAAAAGCCATCTGAAGAATCTGCAAGCTGTTTTGTCAAGGATCGAGGAGTTTGGGTTTAAGCTACGTGTGGAAAAATGTTCCTTTTTGAAACCCCAAATACGATACCTGGGACATCTGCTGGATGGGCAAGGCCTACGACCGGACCCGTCGAAAATAGAAGCCATTTTGAAAATGCCAGCGCCATCGCAGCTGAGTGAGGTTCGATCGTATCTTGGTGCGATAAATTATTATGGGAAATTCGTACCACAGATGCGAGATCTGCGGTATCCTCTAGACCTTTTGTTGCAAAAGGGAGGCGAATTCAAGTGGACAGCCGAATGCCAGAAATCTTTTGAGAGATTTAAGGAGATTTTGAGTTCCGACCTACTTCTGACCCACTATGATCCGTCGAAGGATATAATCGTGTCAGCGGATGCTTCATTAGTAGGTTTGGGAGCTACCATCAGTCATCGGTTTCCGGATGGGCGTGTAAAGGTTATCCAGCATGCCGCGCGAGCGTTAACGAAGGTGGAAATGAACTATAGTCAGCCAGATCGCGAGGGTCTCGCAATTGTGTTCGCTGTGACGAAGTTCCACCGCATGCTGTTCGGACGTAAATTCACGCTACAAACTGATCACCAACCTCTCCTCAGAATCTTCGGCTCACGTAAAGGAATTCCGTTGTACACTGCGAACAGGCTTCAGCGTTGGGCATTAGCGCTTCTTCTTTACGATTTCACTATAGAATACGTAGCGACAGACAAGTTTGGCAATGCGGACATCCTCTCGAGATTGATGAATCGTCACGAAAAGCCAGAAGAGGATTACGTTATTGCTAGTATCCAGCTTGAAGATGATATGAATCATCTGGTGACGAGTGCAACTCAAGCCCTGCCGTTGAATTTCAAGGATTTGGAGCGTGGTACACAAACAGATTCTATGTTACGGAAGGTGTTCCAGTTCGTCCAGAATGGTTGGCCGATGGGTGAAGAGAAAAGTGTAGAGCTGAAACAATTCTTCGTACGGCGGGAGGCCTTATCCACTGTGGGAAATTGCCTCTTATTCGGAGAACGGGTTGTGATTCCAGCAAACATGCGAGATCGAGTGCTGAAGCTCTTGCACAGAGGACACCCTGGGGTAACTCGTATGAAGGCACTAGCAAGAGGATACGTTTATTGGCCAAAGATGGACAGTGAAATCGAGGACGTTGTTAAAACGTGTCAACCGTGTGCAAGTGCAGCGAAGTCTCCAGAGCACTGTGCACCGGTGGATTGGCCAAAATCGACCGCTCCCTGGCAGCGTATTCATATTGATTACGCCGGGCCCATCGAGGGAGAGTATTATTTTCTGGCAGTAGACTCGTATTCCAAATGGCCAGAAATAATACCGACAAAGCATACAACTGCACAAGTAACGGTTAAGATATTACGAGGACTGTGTGCACGGTTTGGTATGCCAGAGACGATTGTCAGCGACAATGGTACGCAGTTTACCAGTTCGGAGTTCGGGGACTTCTGCATACAGAACGGTATCCATCATGTGCGAACTGCGCCGTATCATCCGCAATCGAACGGGCAGGCTGAAAGGTTCGTGGACACCTTTAAGCGAGCTGTTAAAAAGATCCGCGAAGGAAATGGTGGAATGCATGAGGCCCTTGATGAATTTCTGTTGGCATACAGAACCACGCCGAACAAGACGCTGGAGCAGAAATCGCCGGGGGAGATGATGCTGAATAGGAAAGTTCGAACCGCTCTCGAGCTTTTGCGACCATCTTCTCGTAATTTTGCTAGACAACCAGCGGTGAATGACACTATCGTCGGAAGGAATTTCTGCGTAAACGACAAGGTCTACGTGAAAAGATACCATCGGAATGGCTGGGAGTGGGTATCCGGAGTAGTGACTGATCGTCTGGGAAGCGTGATGTACATGATTGACATCTGCGGTAGGTCTCTACGATACCACGTAAACCAGCTTAGAATACGACATGCAGCGGACGACCGTCAGCAAACACAGCTTCCACTGCATGTATTGTTGGATGCCTGGGACATGCCTGGAAGTATCGAGCCGGCATCCTCATCTTTAGTTCCGTCGACGACTACGGAACATGTTGAGCCTGATAACGACAACTCTCAGCAGACCTGCTCGGATGCAGCTCCACGTCGATCAGCACGATTAAAGAAGCAGCCTGTTTGGATGAGCGATTATCGCAATTAAAGCAGGGGGATGTTGGAGACGTGAGCGTAGGGTTATAAACGGGTTGAAGCTTGACAGCTTCTGGGGACGCCAAGAAAACCGCGCACTCTTCGTTGCAGGCTCGGGCACAAAAGACGTGTACAATTAGAAAAGGAATAAAATATATATTGTATCACAAGATACAACAGTAATTGAAACAGTGGCCGTGCAGTGGCTATTTATTGTTTATTTTAAATGCGTAATGGTCTATCGTAATGGTAAAGTAATCCTCCGTAATGGCCACCTCGTTCTCGTTCTCGTTGGTCGTTGGCTATTTATGTGCCGAGCGCATGCGTCGTACCGTGGTCCAAAATCTAGCCGGATCTAGCACATTGAGCGGGTGCTGCGCTCGTTGGTATACCGGCGCGCTCTTCGCTCCTAGCATTTCGTCATAGTCCAACAGCAAATGTGGAGCCAGCACCAAAAACAGCTGTTCAGCCCACCCTGGCAGGCGACAGCTGGCAAAGGCTAACTGCCAACATGGTAGCCCGAGATGCTCGATGCTCATGCGTAAGTAGGTCGTAAAGGAGTCCGCCAACAGTGTCCACTTCCACGATCCCACTTCCAACAAATAAATTTCCGGACGGGTTGTAACGTTTGTCTTGTACACGAGTAAAACGAAACCCCTGTCACCTATGCGGTCGAGCTCGAACACAGTTCCCGGTCCTTTCAGTTCGAGGTTCTGGATTTGCGTCAATTTAGGTATGTAGAGGTGGCCTACACGTAATTTTGCGCGCTTCGAATAATTGTAAGTCCAGCTCGTGTGCATCCCATCGGTCGACAGGTAAAAACGCTTCATGTCGTCTGGCATAAAAACGAAATTCTTGTACTCCCAAACCCTTAAATCTGCCGCTGTGCATGGTCCGTTGTCATCTGATGTCACGTTGCTCACTCGCGGCAGTTCGTTCAGTTTGTTCTTCAGTTCACACGTCAGTTGTTCCAGGTGCAACGACGTATCATTACGACGGTTTCCGATCTTACGGCTGGCCATTTTCGATGAAATATGGTGCTGAGATGAGACACAGTGGAAAAAACGTCTGTTGCACACTTCAGCTTGCTAAATAATGGTTTCAACGCATGCCTGACTTTTACTTATTAATTATTCCTATGGATGGTTTCCAATGTGTGCTGAGATGTGTTTTCAATTCACACTGTCATTATCTAATGTCGTCTAGTAGGCAAACAGAGATTTGCCGTGTTTCTCATGTTTTCAATTTAGTGTTTCGTGTTCCGTGTGCCGGCCTCGCATTCGCCCGTTACACACAGTGTTTGAAAGTGTATGCTCGACGTTAATTCGACGTCTTTCGGCGTTGAAAACTCCACAGGCGGGCGGCCTGCCCCCCGGACAGAATTCGGGGGCAGCCTGTTACCTCCGCTCGATCCAGTTACCGAATACACGAAAGAAAGCTCGCGCGAGTGATTTGTGTTTGCTGTGCACATCCTGCCAGGCTTACCAACGCGCGTGTGCTGAGTCTCTCCAGCATCCAGGACTGCCTGAGATGCGTGCAAGTGGCCATCGCGAGAGTGTGGAGAGTGTTTCGTGCGCGTGGATGTCTGCCGGTCTGGCGGGGAGGCAGTGTGCTGTACTTGTTGTTTCACACGCTCTTCTGCTAGACGATACTTCTGGATGGTGAATGCGCGGTACGTCCAGTGCATACGTTGGGTGAGTAGTTTCGCATTCCGCTAACGATGACGGTAATAACATCAACCAAAGTGTTCCGGACACCAACGGATGTGCTTGATTATACTCACGGTGATGTTTTTTTTTTTTTTTGCTCCGTCGCAGGAACGCACAGGAACGGAACATCTAGCCGTCGTTTGACGATGTACGAAACAAGGATTTGGGCATCGGGTAAGAGCGCACATACCGTTCACTTTCGCAAATTCAGCCAAATACTGCCACACGTTCTTAACTACTGTCCGTTTGTTGCAGCTCCCGATCCCGCCACTCGTCCGGGAAGTGGTCCGGGAATCAATATAGTGCTGGAACGCTCTCCTGAAGACACCGGGAAAGGCCGTCATCGCTGCAATGAAGGCCACGTTCGGGATGTTGTTGCCGTCACCAGGGGCACGCTGTGGGTTGAGCGATTGCGCAATGCTCAAAAGCAGCTCCCCTGCGCTTAGTGGATTCCGCTCCGTGTCCGTGGAAGGATGTCTAACGACCCCATAATCTCGACGAACACTTCCTTGTTGAAACTTGTTCGCTGCTCGCACAAGCCTGGCTGTCGGCTAATGAACTGTCGCTGTGTGGATTACTATTACATGTGAAGTTTACTAACAGATAAAAAGATCCTTATAGGCTAACAATATTAATTGTATTGGTGAAGTGTGTTAGTGAGATCCTACGTGGGAGGCTGTACCTGTTTAGGTCCGCGTCGCGTTTGTCCTAACAGAACAGCGTTTGCCTTCGGAGCTTCGATTTATTTGGACATCCTAGGTACATAAAAAGGTGTTGCCTATCCCGGCCCGGTTGCGTTTATTGTACACCTCTGCTAACTCCCTAGCTGAATGTTTATCGGACGCGTGGGTGTAACATAATATTTTAGGAAGCCAAGCGCCATAAATTGCTCAAACGCCTTCTGAACGGGATCGTTTAGACTAAAGCTTGAGTTTGCTCGATGAGCTTACAATTGTTAGAATTAATAGGAAGACACCAGCGTGTGTCGCTTGCGGCTTACTCTCTACGACAGCGCGATCCCACCGCGTCAATCTCGCTTTTATTGATGGTGTCATAGCTGCCCAAGGTCGATACATTACATTTAAAAACAATCACAGAAGCAAACAGCTACACACGATGCGTTCGCCATTTTTTACGCTCTCGACTCCCCCCTCCCCCTTTCCGAAAGAGACATTTTCAGCAACGGTAGAGCATTCGCTAGACTGTGTCGTTCTAATTCCTGTACCGGTCTCGCTCTCGCAATCATTCGATCGGTCGATGGGCATTCTCAGGAGAGCATACGCTCTCGCGTACGGCGCCGCAGTGAGAATGTGTCAGTGTATCAACCGTATGTACTTTGGCGCTTTTGTCACTATCTTTGCTTCACCTCTCTCAAGTGGTCCGGTGGCCGACGCTACAGCGGCGCCGGTCTTCACATGGCAGGGCCGCCCCGGGATTCGAATCCCATCACTACTCTACTGAAGCTTTTTTTGAAATTTTCGTTTTGTTATTTTTTTTCTTTTTTTTTTATGTGGAGTTTCTGTTTTCCAGTCGCTTAAGCATAATGTGTGGCCGACCTTTTACCCGACGTTTAATGCGTGCGCGCCTTTTCGCCTCGAGGACGCGTTTATTTAGACCAACGACGACGGTTTCAGACGCTAAGTGTCATCGTTTTTTTTTTAAACTATGTCGTCGCCTATGAACATGCACATTGTAATATTATTGTACCGGCACCAGTGATGGCACCGACGTACGCGTTGTACAAACAACCAGACCACGCCCATTGCCACTCCTTTTGCCACCGCCGCCGTCGTTTTTAGTCCCCCGTGGGGGTAGTTGCGAAAAAATCACGAATTTTCGACACTGCCGCATAGACGCACGCCCATACAAAGCTGGCCGCGTTGAGCGGGCCCTTCTCAGGCGGCGAGCAGTACTGGCAGCTGTGCGCGCTGTACAAGCCATCATTCCCACTGGCGCACCTTTTCCCAGCATCGCGAATCACCGGCGTCGTTGTTAGTTTCGCCTCACAGTAGTGCGCCAAACACGCGCGTACCCGGCACTGCACTATAAACGCACCGCATTCATACTGGCCCGGCAACGCGGTCGCTTCTCGCACAATGTCTGAATATCGAACGGTGCAAGGTAATGAATTGTGTGGGTGTAAATAAACAAATGATGTGTGTGTGTGTGTGTGTGTGTGGGTGATGTGTAAGTTGTGTTCGTTGTGCAGTGCTGTCTGTCCGGCACTGCGTATTGCCCAGGTGCCCATATACTGCTGCTACGGGTAAAACCCAGTCAAGGAACCCGCTTCTGGGTTGGGGGTGGTTGGTAAAGTTTGTGAAGCAATTTTATTCGATCCTTCGATACAATCGCAAAACTGTGTACAATTATCAGACCAAACCATGTGTGTTGTGTTGTTCACGGGCAAAGCTGGTCCCTGGAAAGCGGAATGGTAATGCGAATGGAAGGAAACCAAAGCTAGCTTTAGATAGAAATAAAACTACATTTCTATGTAATTGAAACAGTGGCCGTGCAGTGGCTATTTATTGATTATTTTAAATGCGTAATGGTCTATCGTAATGGTAAAGTAAAGTAATCCTCCGTAATGGCCACCTCGTTCTCGTTCTCGTTGGTCGTTGGCTATTTATGTGCCGACATGGGTACATAAAAAGGTGTTGCCTATCCTGGCCCGGTTGTGTTTATTGTACACCTCTGCTAACTCCCTAGCTGAACGGCTATCGGACGCGTGGGTGTGACATAATATTTTAGGAAGCCAAGCGCCATAAATTGCTCAAACGCCTTCTGAACGGGATCGTTTAGACTAAAGCTTGAGTTTGCTCGATGAGCTTACAATTGTTAGAATTAATAGGAAGACACCAGCGTGTGTCGCTTGCGGCTTACTTTCTACGACTGCGCGATCCCGCCGCGTCAGTCTCGCTTTTATTGATGGTGTCATAGCTGCCCAAGGTCGATACATTACATTTAACAACAATCACAGAAGCAAACAGCTACACACGATGCGTTCGCCATTTTTTACGCTCTCGACTCCCCCCTCCCCCTTTCCGAAAGAGACATTTTCAGCAACGGTAGAGCATTCGCTAGACTGTGTCGTTCTAATTCCTGTACCGGTCTCGCTCTCGCAATCATTCGATCGGTCGATGAGCATTCTCAGGAGAGCATACGCTCTCGCGTACGGCGCCGCAGTGAGAATGTGTCAGTGTATCAACCGTATGTACTTTGGCGCTTTTCTCAGTACCTTTCCTTCACCTCGCACAAGTGGTCCGGTGGCCGACGCTACAGCGGCGCCGGTCGTCACATGGCAGGGCCGCCCCGGGAATCAAATCCCATCACTAACTCTACTGAAGCTTTTTGAAATTTTCGTTTTGTTTTTTTTTTCTTTTTTTTTTTTATGTGGAGTTTCTGTTTTCCAGCCGCTTAAGCATAATGTGTGGCCGACCTTTTACCCGACGTTTAATGCGTGCGCGCCTTTTCGCCTCGAGGACGCGTTTATTTTGACCAACGACGACGGTTTCAGACGTTAAGTGTCATCGTTTTTTTTTTTAAACTATGTCGTCGCCTATGAACATGCACATTGTAATATTATTGTACCCAGTGCCAGGTGCCAGTGGTGGCACCGACGTACGCGTTGTACAAACAACCAGACCACGCCCATTGCCACTCCTTTTGCCCCCGCCGCCGTCGTTTTTAGTCCCCCGTGGGGGTAGTTGCGAAAAAATCACGAATTTTCGACACTGCCGCATAGACGCACGCCCATACAAAGCTGGCCGCGTTGATCGGGCCCTTCGCAGGCGGCGAGCAGTACTGGCAGCTGTGCGCGCTGTACAAGCCATCATTCCCACTGGCGCACCTTTTCCCAGCATCGCGAATCACCGGCGTCGTTGTTAGTTTCGCCTCACAGTAGTGCGCCAAACACGCGCGTACCCAGCACTGCATTATAAACGCACCGCATTCATACTGGCCCGGCAACGCGGTCGCTTCTCGCACAATGTCTGAATATCGAACGGTGCAAGGTAATGATTTGTGTGGGTGTAAATAAACAAATGATGTGTGTGTATGTGTGTGTGTGGGTGATGTGTAAGTTGTGTTCGTTGTGCAGTGCTGTCTGTCCGGCACTGCGTATTGCCCAGGTGCCCATATACTGCTGCTACGGGTAAAACCCAGTCAAGGAACCCGCTTCTGGGTTGGGGGTGGTTGGTGAAGTTTGTGAAGCAATTTTATTCGATCCTTCGATACAATCGCAAAACTGTGTACAATTATCAGACCAAACCATGTGTGTTGTGTTGTTCACGGGCAAAGCTGGTCCCTGGAATGCGGAATGGGAATGCGAATGGGAGGAAACCAAAGCTAGCTTTAGATAGAAATAAAACTACATTTCTATGTAATTGAAACAGTGGCCGTGCAGTGGCTATTTATTGATTATTTTAAATGCGTAATGGTCTAACGTAACGGTAAAGTAATCCTCCGTAATGGCCACCTCGTTCTCGTTGGTCGTTGGTCGTTGGCTATTTATGTGCCGACATGGGTACATAAAAAGGTGTTGCCTATCCTGGCCCGGTTGCGTTTATTGTACACCTCTGCTAACTCCCTTGCTGAACGGTTATCGGACGCGTGGGTGTGACATAATATTTTAGGAAGCCAAGCGCCATGAATTGCTCAAACGCCTTCTGAACGGGATCGTTTAGACTAAAGCTTGAGTTTGCTCGATGAGCTTACAATTGTTATAATTAATAGGAAGACACCAGCGTGTGTCGCTTGCGGCTTACTTTCTACGACTGCGCGATCCCGCCGTGTCAGTCTCGCTTTTATTGATGGTGTCATAGCTGCCCAAGGTCGATACATTACATTTAACAACAATCACAGAAGCAAACAGCTACACACGCTGCGTTCGCCATTTTTTACGCTCTCGACTCCCCCCTCCCCCTTTCCGAAAGAGACATTTTCAGCAACGGTAGAGCATTCGCTAACCTGTGTCGTTCTAATTCCTGTACCGGTCTCGCTCTCGCAATCATTCGATCGGTCGATGAGCATTCTCAGGAGAGCATACGCTCTCGCGTACGGCGCCGCAGTGAGAATGTGTCAGTGTATCAACCGTATGTACTTTGGCGCTTTTGTCACTACCTTTCCTTCACCTCTCTCAAGTGGTCCGGTGGCCGACGCTACAGCGGCGCCGGTCTTCACATGGCAGGGCCGCCCCGGGAATCAAATCCCGTCACTACTACTCTATTGAAGCTTTTTTGAAACTTTCGTTTTGTTTTTTTTTTGTTTTTTTTTATGTGGAGTTTCTGTTTTCCAGCCGCTTAAGCATAATGTGTGGCCGACCTTTTACCCGACGTTTAATGCGTGCGCGCCTTTTCGCCTCGAGGACGCGTTTATTTAGACCAACGACGACGGTTTCAGACGATAAGTGTCATCCTTTTTTTTTTTAAACTATGTCGTCGCCTATGAACATGCACATTGTAATATTATTGTACCCAGTGCCAGGTGCCAGTGATGGCACCGACGTACGCGTTGTACAAACAACCAGACCACGCCCATTGCCACTCCTTTTGCCCCCGCCGCCGTCGTTTTTAGTCCCCCGTGGGGGTAGTTGCGAAAAAATCACGAATTTTCGACACTGCCGCATAGACGCACGCCCATACAAAGCTGGCCGCGTTGATCGGGCCCTTCGCAGGCGGCGAGCAGTACTGGCAGCTGTGCGCGCTGTACAAGCCATCATTCCCACTGGCGCACCTTTTCCCAGCATCGCGAATCACCGGCGTCGTTGTTAGTTTCGCCTCACAGTAGTGCGCCAAACACGCGCGTACCCAGCACTGCATTATAAACGCACCGCATTCATACTGGCCCGGCAACGCGGTCGCTTCTCGCACAATGTCTGAATATCGAACGGTGCAAGGTAATGATTTGTGTGGGTGTAAATAAACAAATGATGTGTGTGTATGTGTGTGTGTGGGTGATGTGTAAGTTGTGTTCGTTGTGCAGTGCTGTCTGTCCGGCACTGCGTATTGCCCAGGTGCCCATATACTGCTGCTACGGGTAAAACCCAGTCAAGGAACCCGCTTCTGGGTTGGGGGTGGTTGGTGAAGTTTGTGAAGCAATTTTATTCGATCCTTCGATACAATCGCAAAACTGTGTACAATTATCAGACCAAACCATGTGTGTTGTGTTGTTCACGGGCAAAGCTGGTCCCTGGAATGCGGAATGGGAATGCGAATGGGAGGAAACCAAAGCTAGCTTTAGATAGAAATAAAACTACATTTCTATGTAATTGAAACAGTGGCCGTGCAGTGGCTATTTATTGATTATTTTAAATGCGTAATGGTCTAACGTAACGGTAAAGTAATCCTCCGTAATGGCCACCTCGTTCTCGTTGGTCGTTGGTCGTTGGCTATTTATGTGCCGACATGGGTACATAAAAAGGTGTTGCCTATCCTGGCCCGGTTGCGTTTATTGTACACCTCTGCTAACTCCCTTGCTGAACGGTTATCGGACGCGTGGGTGTGACATAATATTTTAGGAAGCCAAGCGCCATGAATTGCTCAAACGCCTTCTGAACGGGATCGTTTAGACTAAAGCTTGAGTTTGCTCGATGAGCTTACAATTGTTATAATTAATAGGAAGACACCAGCGTGTGTCGCTTGCGGCTTACTTTCTACGACTGCGCGATCCCGCCGTGTCAGTCTCGCTTTTATTGATGGTGTCATAGCTGCCCAAGGTCGATACATTACATTTAACAACAATCACAGAAGCAAACAGCTACACACGATGCGTTCGCCATTTTTTACGCTCTCGACTCCCCCCTCCCCCTTTCCGAAAGAGACATTTTCAGCAACGGTAGAGCATTCGCTAGACTGTGTCGTTCTAATTCCTGTACCGGTCTCGCTCTCGCAATCATTCGATCGGTCGATGAGCATTCTCAGGAGAGCATACGCTCTCGCGTACGGCGCCGCAGTGAGAATGTGTCAGTGTATCAACCGTATGTACTTTGGCGCTTTTGTCACTACCTTTCCTTCACCTCTCTCAAGTGGTCCGGTGGCCGACGCTACAGCGGCGCCGGTCTTCACATGGCAGGGCCGCCCCGGGAATCAAATCCCGTCACTACTACTCTATTGAAGCTTTTTTGAAACTTTCGTTTTGTTTTTTTTTTGTTTTTTTTTTTATGTGGAGTTTCTGTTTTCCAGCCGCTTAAGCATAATGTGTGGCCGACCTTTTACCCGACGTTTAATGCGTGCGCGCCTTTTCGCCTCGAGGACGCGTTTATTTAGACCAACGACGACGGTTTCAGACGATAAGTGTCATCCTTTTTTTTTTTAAACTATGTCGTCGCCTATGAACATGCACATTGTAATATTATTGTACCCAGTGCCAGGTGCCAGTGATGGCACCGACGTACGCGTTGTACAAACAACCAGACCACGCCCATTGCCACTCCTTTTGCCCCCGCCGCCGTCGTTTTTAGTCCCCCGTGGGGGTAGTTGCGAAAAAATCACGAATTTTCAGCACTGCCGTATAGACGCACGCCCATACAAAGCTGGCCGCGTTGATCGGGCCCTTCGCAGGCGGCGAGCAGTACTGGCAGCTGTGCGCGCTGTACAAGCCATCATTCCCACTGGCGCACCTTTTCCCAGCATCGCGAATCACCGGCGTCGTTGTTAGTTTCGCCTCACAGTAGTGCGCCAAACACGCGCGTACCCAGCACTGCATTATAAACGCACCGCATTCATACTGGCCCGGCAACGCGGTCGCTTCTCGCACAATGTCTGAATATCGAACGGTGCAAGGTAATGATTTGTGTGGGTGTAAATAAACAAATGATGTGTGTGTATGTGTGTGTGTGGGTGATGTGTAAGTTGTGTTCGTTGTGCAGTGCTGTCTGTCCGGCACTGCGTATTGCCCAGGTGCCCATATACTGCTGCTACGGGTAAAACCCAGTCAAGGAACCCGCTTCTGGGTTGGGGGTGGTTGGTGAAGTTTGTGAAGCAATTTTATTCGATCCTTCGATACAATCGCAAAACTGTGTACAATTATCAGACCAAACCATGTGTGTTGTGTTGTTCACGGGCAAAGCTGGTCCCTGGAATGCGGAATGGGAATGCGAATGGGAGGAAACCAAAGCTAGCTTTAGATAGAAATAAAACTACATTTCTATGTAATTGAAACAGTGGCCGTGCAGTGGCTATTTATTGATTATTTTAAATGCGTAATGGTCTAACGTAACGGTAAAGTAATCCTCCGTAATGGCCACCTCGTTCTCGTTGGTCGTTGGTCGTTGGCTATTTATGTGCCGACATGGGTACATAAAAAGGTGTTGCCTATCCTGGCCCGGTTGCGTTTATTGTACACCTCTGCTAACTCCCTTGCTGAACGGTTATCGGACGCGTGGGTGTGACATAATATTTTAGGAAGCCAAGCGCCATGAATTGCTCAAACGCCTTCTGAACGGGATCGTTTAGACTAAAGCTTGAGTTTGCTCGATGAGCTTACAATTGTTATAATTAATAGGAAGACACCAGCGTGTGTCGCTTGCGGCTTACTTTCTACGACTGCGCGATCCCGCCGTGTCAGTCTCGCTTTTATTGATGGTGTCATAGCTGCCCAAGGTCGATACATTACATTTAACAACAATCACAGAAGCAAACAGCTACACACGATGCGTTCGCCATTTTTTACGCTCTCGACTCCCCCCTCCCCCTTTCCGAAAGAGACATTTTCAGCAACGGTAGAGCATTCGCTAGACTGTGTCGTTCTAATTCCTGTACCGGTCTCGCTCTCGCAATCATTCGATCGGTCGATGAGCATTCTCAGGAGAGCATACGCTCTCGCGTACGGCGCCGCAGTGAGAATGTGTCAGTGTATCAACCGTATGTACTTTGGCGCTTTTGTCACTACCTTTCCTTCACCTCTCTCAAGTGGTCCGGTGGCCGACGCTACAGCGGCGCCGGTCTTCACATGGCAGGGCCGCCCCGGGAATCAAATCCCGTCACTACTACTCTATTGAAGCTTTTTTGAAACTTTCGTTTTGTTTTTTTTTTGTTTTTTTTTTATGTGGAGTTTCTGTTTTCCAGCCGCTTAAGCATAATGTGTGGCCGACCTTTTACCCGACGTTTAATGCGTGCGCGCCTTTTCGCCTCGAGGACGCGTTTATTTAGACCAACGACGACGGTTTCAGACGATAAGTGTCATCCTTTTTTTTTTAAACTATGTCGTCGCCTATGAACATGCACATTGTAATATTATTGTACCCAGTGCCAGGTGCCAGTGATGGCACCGACGTACGCGTTGTACAAACAACCAGACCACGCCCATTGCCACTCCTTTTGCCCCCGCCGCCGTCGTTTTTAGTCCCCCGTGGGGGTAGTTGCGAAAAAATCACGAATTTTCGACACTGCCGCATAGACGCACGCCCATACAAAGCTGGCCGCGTTGATCGGGCCCTTCGCAGGCGGCGAGCAGTACTGGCAGCTGTGCGCGCTGTACAAGCCATCATTCCCACTGGCGCACCTTTTCCCAGCATCGCGAATCACCGGCGTCGTTGTTAGTTTCGCCTCACAGTAGTGCGCCAAACACGCGCGTACCCAGCACTGCATTATAAACGCACCGCATTCATACTGGCCCGGCAACGCGGTCGCTTCTCGCACAATGTCTGAATATCGAACGGTGCAAGGTAATGATTTGTGTGGGTGTAAATAAACAAATGATGTGTGTGTATGTGTGTGTGTGGGTGATGTGTAAGTTGTGTTCGTTGTGCAGTGCTGTCTGTCCGGCACTGCGTATTGCCCAGGTGCCCATATACTGCTGCTACGGGTAAAACCCAGTCAAGGAACCCGCTTCTGGGTTGGGGGTGGTTGGTGAAGTTTGTGAAGCAATTTTATTCGATCCTTCGATACAATCGCAAAACTGTGTACAATTATCAGACCAAACCATGTGTGTTGTGTTGTTCACGGGCAAAGCTGGTCCCTGGAATGCGGAATGGGAATGCGAATGGGAGGAAACCAAAGCTAGCTTTAGATAGAAATAAAACTACATTTCTATGTAATTGAAACAGTGGCCGTGCAGTGGCTATTTATTGATTATTTAAATGCGTAATGGTCTAACGTAACGGTAAAGTAATCCTCCGTAATGGCCACCTCGTTCTCGTTGGTCGTTGGTCGTTGGCTATTTATGTGCCGACATGGGTACATAAAAAGGTGTTGCCTATCCTGGCCCGGTTGCGTTTATTGTACACCTCTGCTAACTCCCTTGCTGAACGGTTATCGGACGCGTGGGTGTGACATAATATTTTAGGAAGCCAAGCGCCATGAATTGCTCAAACGCCTTCTGAACGGGATCGTTTAGACTAAAGCTTGAGTTTGCTCGATGAGCTACAATTGTTATAATTAATAGGAAGACACCAGCGTGTGTCGCTTGCGGCTTACTTTCTACGACTGCGCGATCCCGCCGTGTCAGTCTCGCTTTTATTGATGGTGTCATAGCTGCCCAAGGTCGATACATTACATTTAACAACAATCACAGAAGCAAACAGCTACACACGATGCGTTCGCCATTTTTTACGCTCTCGACTCCCCCCTCCCCCTTTCCGAAAGAGACATTTTCAGCAACGGTAGAGCATTCGCTAGACTGTGTCGTTCTAATTCCTGTACCGGTCTCGCTCTCGCAATCATTCGATCGGTCGATGAGCATTCTCAGGAGAGCATACGCTCTCGCGTACGGCGCCGCAGTGAGAATGTGTCAGTGTATCAACCGTATGTACTTTGGCGCTTTTGTCACTACCTTTCCTTCACCTCTCTCAAGTGGTCCGGTGGCCGACGCTACAGCGGCGCCGGTCTTCACATGGCAGGGCCGCCCCGGGAATCAAATCCCGTCACTACTACTCTATTGAAGCTTTTTTGAAACTTTCGTTTTGTTTTTTTTTGTTTTTTTTTTTATGTGGAGTTTCTGTTTTCCAGCCGCTTAAGCATAATGTGTGGCCGACCTTTTACCCGACGTTTAATGCGTGCGCGCCTTTTCGCCTCGAGGACGCGTTTATTTAGACCAACGACGACGGTTTCAGACGATAAGTGTCATCCTTTTTTTTTTTAAACTATGTCGTCGCCTATGAACATGCACATTGTAATATTATTGTACCCAGTGCCAGGTGCCAGTGATGGCACCGACGTACGCGTTGTACAAACAACCAGACCACGCCCATTGCCACTCCTTTTGCCCCCGCCGCCGTCGTTTTTAGTCCCCCGTGGGGGTAGTTGCGAAAAAATCACGAATTTTCAGCACTGCCGTATAGACGCACGCCCATACAAAGCTGGCCGCGTTGATCGGGCCCTTCGCAGGCGGCGAGCAGTACTGGCAGCTGTGCGCGCTGTACAAGCCATCATTCCCACTGGCGCACCTTTTCCCAGCATCGCGAATCACCGGCGTCGTTGTTAGTTTCGCCTCACAGTAGTGCGCCAAACACGCGCGTACCCAGCACTGCATTATAAACGCACCGCATTCATACTGGCCCGGCAACGCGGTCGCTTCTCGCACAATGTCTGAATATCGAACGGTGCAAGGTAATGATTTGTGTGGGTGTAAATAAACAAATGATGTGTGGTGTATGTGTGTGTGTGGGTGATGTGTAAGTTGTGTTCGTTGTGCAGTGCTGTCTGTCCGGCACTGCGTATTGCCCAGGTGCCCATATACTGCTGCTACGGGTAAAACCCAGTCAAGGAACCGCTTCTGGGTTGGGGGTGGTTGGTGAAGTTTGTGAAGCAATTTATTCGATCCTTCGATACAATCGCAAAACTGTGTACAATTATCAGACCAAACCATGTGTGTTGTGTTGTTCACGGGCAAAGCTGGTCCCTGGAATGCGGAATGGGAATGCGAATGGGAGGAAACCAAAGCTAGCTTTAGATAGAAATAAAACTACATTTCTATGTAATTGAAACAGTGGCCGTGCAGTGGCTATTTATTGATTATTTTAAATGCGTAATGGTCTAACGTAACGGTAAAGTAATCCTCCGTAATGGCCACCTCGTTCTCGTTGGTCGTTGGTCGTTGGCTATTTATGTGCCGACATGGGTACATAAAAAGGTGTTGCCTATCCTGGCCCGGTTGCGTTTATTGTACACCTCTGCTAACTCCCTTGCCTGAACGGTTATCGGACGCGTGGGTGTGACATAATATTTTAGGAAGCCAAGCCGCCATGAATTGCTCAAACGCCTTCTGAACGGGATCGTTTAGACTAAAGCTGAGTTGCTCGATGAGCTTACAATTGTTATAATTAATAGGAAGACACCAGCGTGTGTCGCTTGCGGCTTACTTTCTACGACTGCGCGATCCCGCGTGTCAGTCTCGCTTTTATTGATGGTGTCATAGCTGCCCAAGGTCGATACATTACATTTAACAACAATCACAGAAGCAAACAGCTACACACGATGCGTTCGCCATTTTTTACGCTCTCGACTCCCCCCTCCCCTTTCCGAAGAGACATTTTCAGCAACGGTAGAGCATTCGCTAGACTGTGTCGTTCTAATTCCTGTACCGGTCTCGCTCTCGCAATCATTCGATCGGTCGATGAGCATTCTCAGGAGAGCATACGCTCTCGCGTACGGCGCCGCAGTGAGAATGTGTCAGTGTAATCAACCGTATGTACTTTGGCGCTTTTTGTCACTACCTTTCCTTCACCTCTCTCAAGTGGTCCGGTGGCCGCACCGTCTAGGCACGCGGCGCTCGGTCTTTCACATGCAGTGTGGCCGCCCCGGAATCGAAATCGCC
>NW_023405381.1:0-110256 GCF_013141755.1 Anopheles stephensi | reverse complement strand
TTTAACAATTTTAACAGCATTGTTAACGTAAATAAGCCACTTTCAAGCTTAAATGCATTGAAAAAGTGCTATTTTAACAATTTTAAAGCATTGTAGAACGTAAAATAAGCCACTTTCAAGCTAAATGCATTGAAAAAGTGCTATTTTAACAATTTTAACAGCATTTTATACGTTAAATAAGCCACTTTCAAGCTAAATGCATTGAAAAAGTGCTATTTTAACAATTTTAACAGCATTGTTAACGTAAAATAAGCCACTTTCAAGCTAAATGCATTGAAAAAGTGCTATTTTAACAATTTTAACAGCATGGTAACGTAAAATAAGCCACTTTCAAGCTAAATGCATTGAAAAAGTGCTATTTTAACAATTTAACAGCATTTTATACGTTAAATAAGCCACTTTCAAGCTAAATGCATTGAAAAAGTGCTATTTAACAATTTTAACAGCATGTTATACGTTAAATAAGCCACTTTCAAGCTAAATGCATTGAAAAAGTGCTATTTTAACAATTTTAACAGCATTGTTAACGTAAAAAAGCCCCTTTCAAGCTAAATGCATTGAAAAAGTGCTATTTTAACAATTTTAACAGCATTGTTAACGTAAAATAAGCCACTTTCAAGCTAAATGCATTGAAAAAGTGCTATTTTACAAATTTTAACAGCATTGTAACGTAAAATAAGCCACTTTCAAGCTAAATGCATTGAAAAAAGTGCTATTTTAACAATTTTAACAGCATTGTTAACGTTAAATAAGCCACTTTCAAGCTAAATGCATTGAAAAAGTGCTATTTTAACAATTTTAACAGCATTGTTAACGTAAAAATAAGCCACTTTCAAGCTAAATGCATTGAAAAAGTGCTATTTTAACAATTTAACAGCATTGTTAACGTAAAATAGCCACTTTCAAGCTAAATGCATGAAAAGTGCTTTTTTAACAATTTAACAGCATTTTAACGTTAAATAAGCCACTTTCAAGCTAATGCATTGAAAAAGTGCTATTTAACAATTTTAACAGCATTGTTAACGTTAAATAAGCCACTTCAAGCTAAATGCATGAAAAAGTGCTTTATTAACAATTTTAACAGCATTGTTACGTTAAATAAGCCACTTTCAAGCTAAATGCATTGAAAAAGTGCCTATTTAACAATTTTAAACAGCATTGTTAAACGTTAAAATAAGCCACTTTCAAGCTAATGCATTGAAAAAAGTGCTATTTTAACAATTTTAACAGCATTTTATACGTTAAATAGCCACTTTCAAGCTAAATGCATTGAAAAAAAGTGCTATTTTAACAATTTTAACAGCATTGTTAACGTTTAAATAAGCCACTTTCAAGCTAAATGCATTGAAAAAGTTGCTATTTTAAACAATTTTAACAGCATTGTTAACGTAAATAAGCCACTTTCAAGCTAAATGCATTGAAAAAAGTGCTATTTTAACAATTTTTTAACAGCATGTTAACGATTAAATAAGCCACTTTCAAGCTAAATGCATTGAAAAAGTGCTATTTAACAATTTTAACAGCATTAGTTATCGTAAAATACAGCCACTTTCAAGCTAAATGCATTAGACAAAGTGCTATTCTTAACGATTTTAACAGGCATTTTATACGTTTAAATAATGCCAACTTTCAAGCTAAATGCATTGAAAAAGGTGCTATTTTAACAACTTTTAACAGCATTGTTGATACGTAAATAAGCCATCTTTCCAGCTCAACTGCATTGAAAGTGCTTATTTTAGCACTTTTAACAGCATCTGGTTAACCGTAAAATAAGCCACTTTTCAACGCTAATGCCATTTGCAAAAGTGCTATTTTAACAATTTTAACAGGCATTGTATATGTAAATTAAGCCACTTTCACAAGCGTAAATGCATTGAAAAAGTGCTATTTTTTTAACAATTTTACCAGCATTTGTTAACGTAAAAATAAGCCACTTTTTTTCTTCATAGTCAATGCATTGAAAAAGTGCTTATTTTTCACAACTTTAACAGCATTATTTTATATGTGAAATAAGGCCACTTGTCAAGCTAAATGCATTGAAAAAGTGCTATTTTAACAATTTTACAGGCATTGTTAACCGTAACAATAAGCCACTTTCAAGCTAAATGCATTGAAAAAGTGCTATTTTACAATTTTAACAGCATTTATTACGTAAATAAGCCACTTTCAGCTAATGCATTGAAAAAGGCTATTTTAACAATGTTCACGGCATTGTACGTAAAAGTGAACCCCTTTCAACTAAATGCATGGTAAAAGTGCTATTTTTTAACATTTTAACAGCTTGTTTAACGTTAATAAGCCACTTTTCAATGCTTAATGCATTGAAAAGTGCTATTTTAACAATTTAACAACAGCATTGTTAAATAACGTAAATAAGCACGTTCAAGCTAGATGCATGAAAAAGTGCTATTTTAACAATTTTAACAGCATTTTATACTTAAATAACCACTTTCAGCTAAATACATGGAAAAGTTACTATTTTAACAATTTTAACGGCAATTGTTAAGTAAATATCCCTTTCAAGCTAAATGCGTGAACAAGTCTATTTTAAAACAAATTTTAACAGCATTGTTAACGTAAAAATAAGCCACTTTCCACAAGCTAAAAATGCTTGAAAAGTGCTATTTTAACAATTTTAACAGCATTGTTTAACGTAAATAAGCCACTTTCAAGCTAAATGCATTGAAAAAGTGCTATTTTAACAATTTTTTCACCGGCATTTTTACGTAAATAAGCACTTTCAAGCTAAATGCATTGAAAAGTGCTATTTTAACATTTTTCACACGGCATTGTTAACGTAAAATAAGCCACTTTCAAGCTAAATGTCATTGAAAAAGTGCTATTTTAAACAATTTTACAAGCATTTTATACGTATAAATAAGCCACTTTCAAGCTAAATGCATGAAAAAGTGCTATTTTTAACAATTTTAACCGGCATTGTTAACGTAAAATAAGACACTTTCAGGCTAAATTCCATTGAAAAAGTGCATTTTAACAATTTTAACAGCATTGTTAACGTTAAATAAGCCACTTTCAAGCTAAATGCATTGAAAAAGTGCTATTTTAACAATTTTAACAGCATTGTTAACGTAAAATAAGCCACTTTCAAGCTAAATGCATTGAAAAAGTGCTATTTTAACAATTTTAACAGCATTGTTACGTGAAATAAGCCACTTTCAAGCTAAATGCATTGAAAAGTGCTATTTTAACATTTTAAACAGCATTGTAACGTAAATAAGCCACTTTTCAAGCTAAATGCATTGAAAAAGTGCTATTTTAACATTTTAACAGCATTTTATACGTTAAATAAGCCACTTTCAAGCTAAATGCATTGAAAAAGTGCTATTTTAACAATTTTAACAGCATTTTATACGTAAATAAGCCACTTTCAAGCTAAATGCATTGAAAAAGTGCTATTTTAACAATTTTTAACAGCATGTTAACGTAAAATAAGCCACTTTCAAGCTAAATGCATTGAAAAGTGCTATTTTAACAATTTTAACAGCATGTTATACGTTAAATAAGCCACTTTCAAGCTAAATGCATTGAAAAAGTGCTATTTTAACAATTTTAACAGCATTGTTAACGTAAAATAAGCCACTTTCAAGCTAAATGCATTGAAAAAGTGCTATTTTAACAATTTTAACAGCATGTTAACGTAAAATAAGCACTTTCAAGCTAAATGCATTGAAAAAGTGCTATTTAACAATTTTAACAGCATTTTATACGTTAAATAAGCCACTTTCAAGCTAAATGCATTGAAAAAGTGCTATTTAATTAACACATTTTTCTTAAATAGCCCCTTCAGCTAAATTCTTGATACGCTATTTAACAATTTTTAACAGCCACTTTATACGCTAAATAGCACTTCAAGCTAGCATTAAAAAGTGCTATTGTAACAATTCTTTAACGGCAGTGTTAACTTAAATAAGCCACTTTCAAGCTAAATGCATGAAAAAAAGTGCTATTTTAACCATTTTTAACAGGCATTGTCAACGTAAAATAAGCCACTTTTCAAGCTAAATGCATTGAAAAACGTTGCTATTTAACAATTTTTAACAGATTGTATACGTATAAATAAGCCACTTTTCAAGCTAAATGCATTGCAAAAGTGCTTATTTTAACAATTTTACAGCTATTTTATAACGTAATAATAAGCCACTTTCAAGCTAACTGCCGGGGATTGAAAAAGTGCTATTTTAACAATTCTTTAACAGCCATTGTTAACGTTTAAAATAAGCACTTCAAGCTCAACATGCATTGAAAAACGTGCATTGAAAAAGTCTATTTTAACAATTTTTTACGGCATATTGTAACGTAAAATAAGCCACTTTTCAAGCTTAAATGCATTTGAGAAAAAGTTGCTATTTTTTAACAAGTTTTTTACGGCGATTGTTAACGTTATAAAATAAAGCCACTTTCAAGCTAAATGCATTGAAAAAAGTGCTATTTAACAATTTTAACGGCATGTTAACGTAACATAAGCCACTTTCAAGCTAAATGCCATTGAAAAAAGTGCTAATTTTACAATTTTTTAACAGCGATTTCTATACGTACAAATAAGCCACTTTCAAGCTAAATGCATCGAAAGGAAAAGTGCTATTATTAACAATTTTTTAAATAGACATTTTATATGTTAAATAAGCCACTTTCAAGCTAATGCATTTGAAAAAATGGCTATTTTAACAATCGATTTAACAGCATTGTAACGTTAAAATAAGCCACTTTTCAAGCTAAATGCATTTGAAAACAGTGCTCATTTTAACAATTTTTAACAGCATTAATTATACGTTTAAAATAAGCCAACTCAAGCTAAATGCATTGAAGAAAAAAGTGCTATTTTAACAATTTTAACGGCATTGTTAACGTAAAATAAGCCACTTTCAAGCTAAATGCATTGAAAAAGTGCTATTTTAACAATTTTAACAGCATTGTTAACGTAAAATAAGCCACTTTCAAGCTAAATGCATTGAAAAAGTGCTATTTTAACAATTTTAACAGCATTGTTAACGTGAAATAAGCCACTTTCAAGCTAAATGCATTGAAAAAGTGCTATTTTAACAATTTTAACAGCATTTTATACGTAAAATAAGCCACTTTCAAGCTAAATGCATTGAAAAAGTGCTATTTTAACAATTTTAACAGCATTTTATACGTAAAATAAGCCACTTTCAAGCTAAATGCATTGAAAAAGTGCTATTTTAACAATTTTAACGGCATTGTTAACGTAAAATAAGCCACTTTCAAGCTAAATGCATTGAAAAAGTGCTATTTTAACAATTTTAACAGCATTGTTAACGTAAAATAAGCCACTTTCAAGCTAAATGCATTGAAAAAGTGCTATTTTAACAATTTTAACAGCATTGTTAACGTAAAATAAGCCACTTTCAAGCTAAATGCATTGAAAAAGTGCTATTTTAACAATTTTAACAGCATTGTTAACGTAAAATAAGCCACTTTCAAGCTAAATGCATTGAAAAAGTGCTATTTTAACAATTTTAACAGCATTTTATACGTTAAATAAGCCACTTTCAAGCTAAATGCATTGAAAAAGTGCTATTTTAACAATTTTAACAGCATTTTATACGTTAAATAAGCCACTTTCAAGCTAAATGCATTGAAAAAGTGCTATTTTAACAATTTTAACGGCATTGTTAACGTAAAATAAGCCACTTTCAAGCTAAATGCATTGAAAAAGTGCTATTTTAACAATTTTAACGGCATTGTTAACGTAAAATAAGCCACTTTCAAGCTAAATGCATTGAAAAAGTGCTATTTTAACAATTTTAACAGCATTGTTAACGTAAAATAAGCCACTTTCAAGCTAAATGCATTGAAAAAGTGCTATTTTAACAATTTAACGGCATTGTTAACGTAAAATAAGCCACTTTCAAGCTAAATGCATTGAAAAAGTGCTATTTTAACAATTTTAACAGCATTGTTAACGTAAAATAAGCCACTTTCAAGCTAAATGCATTGAAAAAGTGCTATTTTAACAATTTTAAACGCATTTTAACGTAAATAAGCCACTTTCAAGCTAAATGCATTGAAAAAGTGCTATTTTAACAATTTTAACGGCATTGTTAACGTAAAATAAGCCACTTTCAAGCTAAATGCATTGAAAAAGTGCTATTTTAACAATTTTAACAGCATTGTTAACGTAAAATAAGCCACTTTCAAGCTAAATGCATTGAAAAAGTGCTATTTTTAACAATTTTAACAGCATTTTATACGTAAAATAAGCCACTTTCAAGCTAAATGCATTGAAAAAGTGCTATTTTAACAATTTTAACAGCATTGTTAACGTAAAATAAGCCACTTTCAAGCTAAATGCATTGAAAAAGTGCTATTTTTAACAATTTTAACAGCATTGTTAACGTAAAATAAGCCACTTTCAAGCTAAATGCATTGAAAAAGTGCTATTTTAACAATTTTAACAGCATTGTTAACGTAAAATAAGCCACTTTCAAGCTAAATGCATTGAAAAAGTGCTATTTTAACAATTTTAACAGCATTTTATACGTTAAATAAGCCACTTTCAAGCTAAATGCATTGAAAAAGTGCTATTTTAACAATTTTAACAGCATTGTTAACGTAAAATAAGCCACTTTCAAGCTAAATGCATTGAAAAAGTGCTATTTTAACAATTTTAACAGCATTGTTAACGTAAAATAAGCCACTTTCAAGCTAAATGCATTGAAAAAGTGCTATTTTAACAAGTTTAACAGCATTGTTAACGTAAAATAAGCCACTTTCAAGCTAAATGCATTGAAAAGTGCTATTTTAACAATTTTAACAGCATTTTATACGTTAAATAAGCCACTTTCAAGCTAAATGCATTGAAAAAGTGCTATTTTAACAATTTTAACAGCATTGTTAACGTAAAATAAGCCACTTTCACGCTAAATGCATTGAAAAAGTGCTATTTTAACAATTTTAACAGCATTGTTAACGTAAAATAAGCCACTTTCAAGCTAAATGCATTGAAAAAGTGCTATTTTTAACAATTTTAACAGCATTGTTAACGTAAAATAAGCCATTTTCAAGCTAAATGCATTGAAAAAGTGCTATTTTTAACAATTTTAACAGCATTTTATACGTTAAATAAGCCACTTTCAAGCTAAATGCATTGAAAAAGTGCTATTTTAACAATTTTAACAGCATTTAATACGTTAAATAAGCCACTTTCAAGCTAAATGCATTGAAAAAGTGCTATTTTAACAATTTTAACAGCATTGTTAACGTAATATAAGCCATTTTCAAGCTAAATGCATTGAAACAGTGCTATTTTAACAATTTTAACAGCATTGTTAACGTAATATAAGCCATTTTCAAGCTAAATGCATTGAAAAAGTGCTATTTTAACAATTTTAACAGCATTGTTAACGTAAAATAAGCCACTTTCAAGCTAAATGCATTGAAAAAGTGCTATTTTAACAATTTTACCAGCATTTGATACGTTAAATAAGCCACTTTCAAGCTAAATGCATTGAAAAAGTGCTATTTTAACAATTTTAACGGCATTGTTAACGTAAAATAAGCCACTTTCAAGCTAAATGCATTGAAAAAGTGCTATTTTAACAATTTTAACGGCATTGTTAACGTAAAATAAGCCACTTTCAAGCTAAATGCATTGAAAAAGTGCTATTTTAACAATTTTAATGGCATTGTTAACGTAAAATAAGCCACTTTCAAGCTAAATGCATTGAAAAAGTGCTATTTTAACAATTTAAACAGCATTTTATACGTAAAATAAGCCACTTTCAAGCTAAATGCATTGAAAAAGTGCTATTTTAACAATTTTAACGGCATTGTTAACGTAAAATAAGCCACTTTCAAGCTAAATGCATTGAAAAAGTGCTATTTTAACAATTTTAACAGCATTTTATACGTTAAATAAGCCACTTTCAAGCTAAATGCATTGAAAAAGTGCTATTTTAACAATTTTAACAGCATTGTTAACGTAAAATAAGCCACTTTCACGCTAAATGCATTGAAAAAGTGCTATTTTAACAATTTTAACAGCATTGTTAACGTTAAATAAGCCATTTTCAAGCTAAATGCATTGAAAAAGTGCTATTTTAACAAGTTTAACAGCATTGTTAACGTAAAATAAGCCACTTTCAAGCTAAATGCATTGAAAAAGTGCTATTTTAACAATTTTAACAGCATTGTTAACGTTAAATAAGCCACTTTCAAGCTAAATGCATTGAAAAAGTGCTATTTTAACAATTTTAACAGCATTGTTAACGTAAAATAAGCCACTTTCACGCTAAATGCATTGAAAAAGTGCTATTTTAACAATTTTAACAGCATTTTATACGTTAAATAAGCCACTTTCAAGCTAAATGCATTGAAAAAGTGCTATTTTTAACAATTTTAACAGCATTGTTAACGTAAAATAAGCCATTTTCAAGCTAAATGCATTGAAAAAGTGCTATTTTAACAAGTTTAACAGCATTGTTAACGTAAAATAAGCCACTTTCAAGCTAAATGCATTGAAAAAGTGCTATTTTAACAATTTTACCAGCATTTGATACGTTAAATAAGCCACTTTCAAGCTAAATGCATTGAAAAAGTGCTATTTTAACAATTTTAACAGCATTGTTAACGTAATATAAGCCATTTTCAAGCTAAATGCATTGAAACAGTGCTATTTTAACAATTTTAACAGCATTGTTAACGTAATATAAGCCATTTTCAAGCTAAATGCATTGAAAAAGTGCTATTTTAACAATTTTAACAGCATTGTTAACGTAAAATAAGCCATTTTCAAGCTAAATGCATTGAAAAAGTGCTATTTTAACAATTTTAACAGCATTTTATACGTTAAATAAGCCACTTTCAAGCTAAATGCATTGAAAAAGTGCTATTTTAACAATTTTACCAGAATTGTTAACGTAAAATAAGCCACTTTCAAGCTAAATTCATTGAAAAAGTGCTATTTTAACAATTTTAACAGCATTTTATACGTTAAATAAGCCACTTTCAAGCTAAATGCATTGAAAAAGTGCTATTTTAACAATTTTACCAGCATTTTATACGTTAAATAAGCCACTTTCAAGCTAAATGCATTGAAAAAGTGCTATTTTAACAATTTTAACAGCATTTTATACGTAAAATAAGCCATTTTCAAGCTAAATGCATTGAAAAAGTGCTATTTTAACAATTTTAACAGCATTGTTAACGTAATATAAGCCATTTTCAAGCATAATGCATTGAAAAAGTGCTATTTTAACAATTTTAACAGTATTGTTAACGTAAAATAAGCCACTTTCAAGCTAAGTGCATTGAAAAAGTGCTATTTTAACAATTTTAACAGCATTGTTAACGTAAAATAAGCCACTTTCAAGCTAAATGCATTGAAAAAGTGCTATTTTAACAATTTTAACAGCATTTTATACGTTAAATAAGTCACTTTCAAGCTAAATGCATTGAAAAAGTGCTATTTTAACAATTTTAACAGCATTTTATACGTTAAATAAGCCACTTTCAAGCTAAATGCATTGAAAAAGTGCTATTTTAACAATTTTAACAGCATTGTTAACGTAAAATAAGCCATTTTCAAGCTAAATGCATTGAAAAAGTGCTATTTTAACAATTTTAACAGCATTGTTAACGTAATATAAGCCATTTTCAAGCTAAATGCATTGAAACAGTGCTATTTTAACAATTTTAACAGCATTGTTAACGTAATATAAGCCATTTTCAAGCTAAATGCATTGAAAAAGTGCTATTTTAACAAGTTTAACAGTATTGTTAACGTACAATAAGCCACTTTCAAGCTAAGTGCATTGAAAAAGTGCTATTTTAACAATTTTAACAGCATTTTATACGTTAAATAAGCCACTTTCAAGCTAAATGCATTGAAAAAGTGCTATTTTAACAATTTTAACAGCATTGTTAACGTAAAATAAGCCACTTTCACGCTAAATGCATTGAAAAAGTGCTATTTTAACAATTTTAACAGCATTGTTAACGTTAAATAAGCCATTTTCAAGCTAAATGCATTGAAAAAGTGCTATTTTAACAAGTTTAACAGCATTGTTAACGTAAAATAAGCCACTTTCAAGCTAAATGCATTGAAAAAGTGCTATTTTAACAATTTTAACAGCATTTTATACGTTAAATAAGCCACTTTCAAGCTAAATGCATTGAAAAAGTGCTATTTTAACAATTTTAACAGCATTGTTAACGTAAAATAAGCCACTTTCACGCTAAATGCATTGAAAAAGTGCTATTTTAACAATTTTAACAGCATTGTTAACGTAAAATAAGCCACTTTCAAGCTAAATGCATTGAAAAAGTGCTATTTTTAACAATTTTAACAGCATTGTTAACGTAAAATAAGCCATTTTCAAGCTAAATGCATTGAAAAAGTGCTATTTTAACAATTTTACCAGCATTTTATACGATAAATAAGCCACTTTCAAGCTAAATGCATTGAAAAAGTGCTATTTTAACAATTTTAACAGCATTTAATACGTTAAATAAGCCACTTTCAAGCTAAATGCATTGAAAAAGTGCTATTTTAACAATTTTAACAGCATTGTTAACGTAATATAAGCCATTTTCAAGCTAAATGCATTGAAACAGTGCTATTTTAACAATTTTAACAGCATTGTTAACGTAATATAAGCCATTTTCATGCTAAATGCATTGAAAAAGTGCTATTTTAACAATTTTAACAGCATTGTTAACGTAAAATAAGCCACTTTCAAGCTAAATGCATTGAAAAAGTGCTATTTTAACAATTTTACCAGCATTTGATACGTTAAATAAGCCACTTTCAAGCTAAATGCATTGAAAAAGTGCTATTTTAACAATTTTAACGGCATTGTTAACGTAAAATAAGCCACTTTCAAGCTAAATGCATTGAAAAAGTGCTATTATAACAATTTTAACAGCATTTTATACGTTAAATAAGCCACTTTCAAGCTAAATGCATTGAAAAAGTGCTATTTTAACAATTTTAACAGCATTGTTAACGTAATATAAGCCATTTTCAAGCTAAATGCATTGAAACAGTGCTATTTTAACAATTTTAACAGCATTGTTAACGTAAAATAAGCCATTTTCAAGCTAAATGCATTGAAAAAGTGCTATTTTAACAATTTTAACAGCATTGTAAACGTAAAATAAGCCAATTTCAAGCTAAATGCATTGAAAAAGTGCTATTTTAACAATTTTAACAGCATTGTTAACGTAAAATAAGCCACTTTCAAGCTAAATTCATTGAAAAAGTGCTATTTTTACAATTTCACCAGCATTTTATACGTTAAATAAGCCACTTTCAAGCTAAATGCATTGAAAAAGTGCTATTTTAACAATTTTAACAGCATTTTATACGTTAAATAAGCCACTTTCAAGCTAAATGCATTGAAAAAGTGCTATTTTAACAATTTTAACAGCATTGTTAACGTAAAATAAGCCACTTTCAAGCTAAATGCATTGAAAAAGTGCTATGTTAACAATTTTAACAGCATTGTTAACGTAAAATAAGCCACTTTCAAGCTAAATTCATTGAAAAAGTGCTATTTTAACAATTTTACCAGCATTTTATACGTTAAATGAGCCACTTTCAAGCTAAATTCATTGAAAAAGTGCTATTTTAACAATTTTACCAGCATTTTATACGTTAAATAAGCCACTTTTAAGCTAAATGCATTGAAAAAGTGCTATTTTAACAATTTTAACAGCATTGTTAACGTAAAATAAGCCACTTTCAAGCTAAATGCATTGAAAAAGTGCTATTTTAACAATTTTAACAGCATTGTTAACGTAAAATAAGCCACTTTCAAGCTAAATTCATTGAAAAAGTGCTATTTTAACAATTTTACCAGCATTTTATACGTTAAATAAGCCACTTTCAAGCTAAATGCATTGAAAAAGTGCTATTTTAACAATTAGTTAATAACGCACTCACGGGTTTAGAGTTTTTAAAAAAAATATTTCTATTTTATTAACAACTCTTATTTAAACTCGTGAACGCGGGATGCGATCCTACTCGGTACGGGTTTCACGCCGGTCCGTCTCGGTGTCAGGAGAATGCAGGAAAGAACCGATGATTGAGCGGGCTGCGATGTTTTATAGCTGCGTCATCCGATGGCGATCGATGTTTACTTCTGGCAGCGATCATGATTCGAGCATGATTCGATCGACGATGGTTGGTGACACATTTTATGCTGCGTTGCAGAAAATGTGCTCTCGGCTCGGATGTTGATATTTATGTTATATTGCGCTCGCTTGATGCTCGGTGTTGCGGGTTGTGCTAACTCCTTACTGCGCTGACGTCTTAACTCCTCCCCTCTTAAATGACTTTGCCCTCAAAGTCTCGTTGCTGCGTGGAATGAAGTTGGTCTGCTAACGAACGTTTCTGGTCGTTTCGCTTGAGTCATGTTTACTTTTATCGTCGTTCTCTTGAAGTGGAAGAATAAACAGATTAAAAATGCGCATAGGCATATGAATGCAAAAGTTCCTCCGAATACATTAATTTTCCATCTTAGAGAATCATTCTGCAAGTTAATACTTTTTAGTTTTTCTCTATGTTCTATGGTGAGTTTTTGTACGAGTTGGAGAGGCGGTTTATGTTCGATTTTACCCTTATCGATGTTGATTCCTGCTGTTGATTTGAATGGTTTACCAGGAATGGTGACTTCGTCGTTTGAATAAATTTCTCCATTAATGATAATGTTACAATTTTCGAATTGTATGACGTAGGAACCGTTCAGTACTTGGTTCATTTTGCTGCAGTTTGATGCGATTTCTGCTATTGCGTCGTTGATTAGTATTGTGTCGTCTTTGATTCTTTTTATGAAGCCTCGACTATAAATCTTTTCGTAGTCACATTGTGAATCTTCTCTTCTCACAATTTGTTGAATGCATGTTGTGGGTTGTTGTATGCCGATTTGCGGACATATATAAACATCTTCTTGTTGTTGGCACTTCTCTGTCATGGAATATACGTGGGTTTGATTTTGTAATATAAAGTTTTGTGTGACGATTATACGTGCATCGTGTTGTATTATCGAGTCAATGTATTCGTACTCGTAGATTTTTGAAGATAGTTTGGGGAACTTTAGCATGTATAGTATATGAGATTCATTTACTGCTACTTGGGCAGTTGATTGCCTTAGCAATTCTTCCGGTGTGTTGTATTTAATGTTATTCTTCTCAAGAAACTGTTCTATTGATGTCAGATCCTCAAGGGATAGTAGCTTACTGCTCGGAATACCGTTTTTAGCTAACAGTATAGCGTCTTCTATGACATCCAATTTTTCTTGTAGCATATTTATGTTGGAAAGTAGAATAAGTTTCCGAATTTCCACTTGGTGTGACTCATAGCGTTCGTTTTCGATATTTACGACTTGGTTAGCGACATCAGTTATTTGTTTCAACCTGTCGTTGAAGCCTTGGTTGATTATTATTTGTTTGTTGCTTTCTGCTATCAGGGAGTTCATTGTGGAGTTTATGACATGTAGGTCGTCTGCATCTGGAGTTCCAGCGATCCATTTCCAAATTTTTCCTTTCGTGTCCCATCGTTTTTGTCTTTTCACAAATGGTTTGATTTTCGCAAAAGTGTCCTTTAGCATGCTAGCTTTTATGCTGATCAAATTTTCGATAGATTCAGTAGAATTTCCATTTGGACTATCTTGTAATGTTTTCTCTATTGTTTCGTTTATATCAGTTAAATCTATTGGATGTATTGTTCTTACGTATCCAATTTGAATCTTAGCTTTACCTATCGGTATTATGGCTAATGGATTGTTATTTAAATCATATATGTTTATGTCTGCGAAAATTAGTTTGATCAACAGGATCGTAAGTATTCTGTAACGATAGTTAAAACAATTTTGAAAAAGTATTAATATTTTTTCATTACTTTCTTAAGTTTACTTTATGTATTTTTCGATTGTTTGAATCGATAATATATGTTGGATGATTCTCCTTTACTTTTACTGCATTAAAACGACTTTCGCGTTTGTTATTCGTCTTTTTCTTTTCGAATGCATATTCGTTTTCTACGTAATCCTTATATTTTTCATCTTTGATTTTTTCTTCATTCTTTTTGAATATCTGTAGTATTCTTTCATTTGTTTTTTCTCTTATTCTTGATCTCTCTAGCGGATCGTTTGATATTTCTCCTACATACACATTTCGTGGTGTATCCTTTATGAATGAATGTATGCTGTGATTATACTTATAAACAGCTTGTTGTACTAATGTTATAATGCTCATCTCTGGATTGAGTTTTTTTGTGCATCTAGCGATTTCTCTAATTGTTGAATGGCAACGTTCTATTTGTCCATTCGTTTCTGAACGATTAACTGGAGTTTTAAATATTTTTGTTCCTAGGTTTAGTATTGATTGTTCGATAACGTTTGAGACAAACGTACGTTCGTTGTCTATTACAATTTGAGCTGGTAAGTCCCAGTCATATAGGAGTTGTAGTAAAACTTCCTTTATATCAGCGATTGATTTCGATTTTATCGGTCGTATTTTAACGTATTTTGAAAATTTATCTATAGATGAGATAAATAAAAAGTTTGCGTTATAAGCAAATATGTCAATATGGATAATTTCTCCAGGATATGTCGGTATTGGTGTTTTTACTGGTATAAATTCTTGGGGTTTTCTCTCGTATTTTTCTGTTTTACATATCTCACAATTTTTTACAATGTTTTGAATACTTTTTCTCATTCCGGGAAAGTAGAATTTTTTTATAAATTGCAATGAGTTTTCCTTAGCATTTCTGTGAGCAAAATTATGAATATTCTTGATTTCTTCAATTTGTGTTTCTTCATCGCATAGGTCTTGTACTTGTCTTTGGGAAAATCTAGCTTTGATTGTTTTTGGATTGTAGAGAGGTTTATAAACTTCTTGGATAATTCCCATTGTTTGTTCATCTGTGTGAATTCCATTAATTACATTTGGATTGATTAATTTTTTGAATTTATCCTTAATAAAATCAGAAGTAAATGTTGGTTCAATAAAAATATGTCTTCTGAATTTTGGGAAAGGGGTAATTAATTGGTATGAAGAATTAGTTCCAATTTTAAATACTAGTTGGTTGTGGAATACATTAATTGGTGCTTCTGTTGAAGGTATATAAGAATGATCGTCTTCGTCAGCTGAGTGCTGAGTTGGCGTTAATGAGTTTAGTTGTATACGGGAAAGTGCATCTGCTACAACGTTTGATCTTCCGGGTTTGTAGAATAATTGGTAATCGTGTTCCTCCATGAAAGATTTCCATCTTTTCAGTTTTGCGTTGTTGTTCTGCGGAGATAAAGCAAATGTTAATGGTTGATGATCTGTATGAATATTAATTTTAGCTCCGTATATGAAATTTCTCAATGTTTGTAGTGCCCAAACGATGGCAAGCATTTCCTTTTCGTTGGTTGCATAATTTTCCTCTGTTTTGGAAAGAGTACGAGAAATGAAGGTTATCGGTCTATCACCGTCGTGACATTTTTGTGAAAGCACAGCTCCTAGTGCTTTTTCCGATGCGTCTGTTGTTAGTTCGAATGGCTTCTGGAAATCTGGAAAAGCTAAAACATCATTAGAAGATATTATGTCTTTAAGGGTTTGAAATGCGTTTTTTGCGGTTTGATCAAATTTAATAGGGAAATTTTTTGATTCGTGTTTGGAAATTTGGCGATGGCCATCCTCCCCTCTTAGGAGTTTTGTGATGGGTTTTGCCAGTTGTGCATAGTTTTTAATAAACCTGCGGTAGTAACCTGACATTCCTAAGAATCTTCTTAGTTCTTTAAGGTTTTGTGGTTCTGGGAATTTTTTTATGGCTTCAATCTTTTTTATATTTGGTTTAAGTCCTTCACTTGAGACTATGAATCCGAGGAATTCAACTTCTGTCTTTAGAAATTCAGATTTATCCGGTTGTATTTTGAAATTAGCGGCTCTCAGAGTTTCTAGAACAATTCTTAAATTTTGCAGATGTTCTTCAACTGTTTTGCTAAAAATGATTATGTCATCGATGTATATGTGACAAATTTTTCCGATGTGTTCCCTTAAAGTGTCGTCCATGACGCGTTGGAATATTGAAGGGGCATTTTTTAAACCAAATGGCATGCGTACGAATTCATATTTTCCGTTGTTTATTGAAAATGCAGTTTTTTCGATATCATTTTCCGACATAGGTACTTGATGAAATCCTGACGCTAAGTCAAGAGTTGTGAAATATTTATTTGAACCTAGATTGGCTAAAACAGTAGATGGATCCGGAATAGGATATTTATCGCTTATTGTTTGAGTGTTCAATTTTCTGTAGTCTACGACAAGTCTATATTTTTTTTCATTGGCAGCATCCAGTTTTTTTGGAACAATCCACACTGGTGCATTGTATGGGGATTTCGAAGGTCTGATGATTCCATCATTTAGGAGTTTTTCAATTTGCTTGTTAACTTCACCTTTAAGTGCTTGGGGATAGGGATACGTTTTACTATAAACTGGTGATTCATCTTTTGTTCTTATTGTCGCTTTTACTCGCGATGTACAAGGTAGTTTCAAATCTGGTGGTTGGAAAAGATCTTGATATTCCTGTAATAGGTCATGTAGCTTTCTTTTTTCGTTTTGGTTCAGATGATTATCACGAATGTTTATTTTATTTACTTCCTGTAGTTGGTATTGTTGTAATGGAATGACATGTGTGCCATCAATGATTAATATTTCATTGGCTGTGTCAATTACTGCTTTAATTTCCTTTAGTGAATCGTGTCCAATTATGGCATCAAACGATTTTAAATTTTCTAAATGATAAAATTTTAGCATTTTATCTGAATATGGTTTGAATAATCGTGCTTGAGAATAAGCGTCGATTTTAATATCTCCTGCTACGGATGATACGAAAAATGGTTTATCAACCTTGTGTGAAATTTTTGCATATTTTGGATGTATGTAATTTTTATTAGATCCAGTATCAATTAACATTTTGAGTGGTTCTGAAGCGTTACCATAGAATAAGAAGTAAGGCAACGCTGAGTTTATTCTAAAAAATTCAGCTCTGCTTCTTCAAAAGTTTCTCTGAAGTTATTACCTTCTTGTTTTTCAATTGTTCTGAAATATCGTTCGAATGACTGTTGCACATTGTCAACCGTTGTGTTATTCACGTTGTTGTTTACGTTTTCGAATGTTTGTGCAAGATTGGCATCTGCTATATGATTAATGTTGTTTATGTTTCTGGCGTTTGTTTGGATATTATTGACTCTAGGTCGTTTTGGTGGTCTCACATTGTTTGAATTTGGACGATTTCCGTAATTTACTTGGCGAGTTCTGATAGATTGATCAACGTCCATCGGTTCTGGTGGAGGTTGACGTTGAAATTGATTAGATTGCATTTTTTGAAAGGGCTGTTGGTGCCTTGGAATGAAATTGTTTAAATTTCGATTTCCATACATTGGAGGTTTTGGGTAATGAGGCCTAGGTGGTGTTTGGGCCTGTGTGTACCTTATTGGTGTTGGTGGCGGTAAGGGAATCATATTCCTTGGTGCCGTTGGTGGAGTGTATGTTCTCGGTTTGGTTAACATTTTTCTGCATTCAATATTTTGGAAAGAGATACAATAGCTGTATGCTCCTGCAAGCGATGTTGGCTCATAATTCCTTATGAACTTGTAAACGTCTCCATCGAGTCCTCTCATGAAAGCATCAATTGCTTTTTTGTTGTACATTTCAATTAAAGCTCTGGAAGCTTCGGGGTGTGTAAACCTTTCATCGGTATTTATTTGATTTGCGATGAGGGACAGTAATCTGTTCACCTCGTCGTAATATACTTCAAGTGAGCGGTTCTTCTGTTGCACGCTCATGAGTTGGAAGTCCAATGTTTCCAAGTCACGTTTTTCGCCGTAATAGGTGATCAATGTTTTTTTGATCAGGTTCCAATTTATGCCTACGTTTGAAGCGACGAGTGAGTCATTCGCTTCACCGCGTATTTTTCTACGAATGAATTTGCAGATCATGTGGTATTTATTTTGACGTTCGATGGTATCTGTACCTTTAGTTTGATAGAGTTTCACTAAACTGTCTACATCATTTAACCAGCTATTCAGTTCGCTGGGATCCCCAGTGAATGTTGGTAGATCTTTTACCAAATCGGGAATTTTTTCAAAAGTTTCAGGATTTACACTTGTTCCATCTGGCTTTGTGAAATAAAGCGGTGGATCAGAATAATCGATAAAAGTGGGGGCAATATTGCACGCTTCGAGTGCGGCAATGCGGTTGATAATTTGATCAAGTTCGGGTCTCGACATTTTCAATGTTAGAGATTGTAATGAATTAATTAGATCCTCCAGGATTTTTTCGTTAGTTTAAACACGTTTTTAACTTCACTTGATTGAGTTAGTAATATGTAATATTAATTTGCAATCGTTTTTAATACCCGTTTTTGATTTTTTTTTTCACTGTTTGAAATTTTCACTTACGATTTTTTATAAATCACTGTACTTACGGTACCATACGCATCCTGTTTCGGGCGTTGGATGTACGTCTTATGTTGTCTTTATCAGCTCCTCTAGCGGGCCTTATGTTGTTTTTCGCTCCTCTAACGGGCCTTATGTTGTTTTTCGCTCCTCTAACGGGCGATGTGTTGTTTTTTGCTGGGAAACCGGCTATGATATTCTTCCTTCTCAGTGTGATGGATGGTTCCTTTTTGTCCTGCGTGAGCTGCTAACTGCACAGGTGACTCGGGATCCTTTTCACACGGCTGCACTCGGCGATCAGGAAGTCTTTTTTAGTTTAGGATTTGGTGGTAACTTTCACTCTAACGTGGTTACTTTTCACTTGCACCTTAACTTTATTTTTCACATAGCGCGGTCCCTATTCGGGCGCCAGTTAATAACGCACTCACGGGTTTAGAGTTTTTAAAAAGTTATTTCTATTTTATTAACAACTCTTATTTAAACTCGTGAACGCGGGATGCGATCCTACTCGGTATGGGTTTCACGCCGGTCCGTCTCGGTGTCTGGAGAATGCAGGAAAGAACCGATGATTGAGCGGGCTGCGATGTTTTATAGCTGCGTCATCCGATGGCGATCGATGTTTACTTCTGGCAGCGATCATGATTCGAGCATGATTCGATCGACGATGGTTGGTGACACATTTTATGCTGCGTTGCAGAAAATGTGCTCTCGGCTCGGATGTTGATATTTATGTTATATTGCGCTCGCTTGATGCTCGGTGTTGCGGGTTGTGCTAACTATACGTGGGTTTGATTTTGTAATATAAAGTTTTGTGTGACGATTATACGTGCATCGTGTTGTATTATCGAGTCAATGTATTCGTACTCGTAGATTTTTGAAGATAGTTTGGGGAACTTTAGCATGTATAGTATATGAGATTCATTTACTGCTACTTGGGCAGTTGATTGCCTTAGCAATTCTTCCGGTGTGTTGTATTTAATGTTATTCTTCTCAAGAAACTGTTCTATTGATGTCAGATCCTCAAGGGATAGTAGCTTACTGCTCGGAATACCGTTTTTAGCTAACAGTATAGCGTCTTCTATGACATCCAATTTTTCTTGTAGCATATTTATGTTGGAAAGTAGAATAAGTTTCCGAATTTCCACTTGGTGTGACTCATAGCGTTCGTTTTCGATATTTACGACTTGGTTAGCGACATCAGTTATTTGTTTCAACCTGTCGTTGAAGCCTTGGTTGATTATTATTTGTTTGTTGCTTTCTGCTATCAGGGAGTTCATTGTGGAGTTTATGACATGTAGGTCGTCTGCATCTGGAGTTCCAGCGATCCATTTCCAAATTTTTCCTATCGTGTCCCATCGTTTTTGTCTTTTCACAAATGGTTTGATTTTCGCAAAAGTGTCCTTTAGCATGCTAGCTTTTATGCTGATCAAATTTTCGATAGATTCAGTAGAATTTCCATTTGGACTATCTTGTAATGTTTTCTCTATTGTTTCGTTTATATCAGTTAAATCTATTGGATGTATTGTTCTTACGTATCCAATTTGAATCTTAGCTTTACCTATCGGTATTATGGCTAATGGATTGTTATTTAAATCATATATGTTTATGTCTGCGAAAATTAGTTTGATCAACAGGATCGTAAGTATTCTGTAACGATAGTTAAAACAATTTTGAAAAAGTATTAATATTTTTTCATTACTTTCTTAAGTTTACTTTATGTATTTTTCGATTGTTTGAATCGATAATATATGTTGGATGATTCTCCTTTACTTTTACTGCATTAAAACGACTTTCGCGTTTGTTATTCGTCTTTTTCTTTTCGAATGCATATTCGTTTTCTACGTAATCCTTATATTTTTCATCTTTGATTTTTTCTTCATTCTTTTTGAATATCTGTAGTATTCTTTCATTTGTTTTTTCTCTTATTCTTGATCTCTCTAGCGGATCGTTTGATATTTCTCCTACATACACATTTCGTGGTGTATCCTTTATGAATGAATGTATGCTGTGATTATACTTATAAACAGCTTGTTGTACTAATGTTATAATGCTCATCTCTGGATTGAGTTTTTTTGTGCATCTAGCGATTTCTCTAATTGTTGAATGGCAACGTTCTATTTGTCCATTCGTTTCTGAACGATTAACTGGAGTTTTAAATATTTTTGTTCCTAGGTTTAGTATTGATTGTTCGATAACGTTTGAGACAAACGTACATTCGTTGTCTATTACAATTTGAGCTGGTAAGTCCCAGTCATATAGGAGTTGTAGTAAAACTTCCTTTATATCAGCGATTGATTTCGATTTTATCGGTCGTATTTTAACGTATTTTGAAAATTTATCTATAGATGAGATAAATAAAAAGTTTGCGTTATAAGCAAATATGTCAATATGGATAATTTCTCCAGGATATGTCGGTATTGGTGTTTTTACTGGTATAAATTCTTGGGGTTTTCTCTCGTATTTTTCTGTTTTACATATCTCACAATTTTTTACAATGTTTTGAATACTTTTTCTCATTCCGGGAAAGTAGAATTTTTTTATAAATTGCAATGAGTTTTCCTTAGCATTTCTGTGAGCAAAATTATGAATATTCTTGATTTCTTCAATTTGTGTTTCTTCATCGCATAGGTCTTGTACTTGTCTTTGGGAAAATCTAGCTTTGATTGTTTTTGGATTGTAGAGAGTTTTATAAACTTCTTGGATAATTCCCATTGTTTGTTCATCTGTGTGAATTCCATTAATTACATTTGGATTGATTAATTTTTTGAATTTATCCTTGATAAAATCAGAAGTAAATGTTGGTTCAATAAAAATATGTCTTCTGAATTTTGGGAAAGGGGTAATTAATTGGTATGAAGAATTAGTTCCAATTTTAAATACTAGTTGGTTGTGGAATACATTAATTGGTGCTTCTGTTGAAGGTATATAAGAATGATCGTCTTCGTCAGCTGAGTGCTGAGTTGGCGTTAATGAGTTTAGTTGTATACGGGAAAGTGCATCTGCTACAACGTTTGATCTTCCGGGTTTGTAGAATAATTGGTAATCGTGTTCCTCCATGAAAGATTTCCATCTTTTCAGTTTTGCGTTGTTGTTCTGCGGAGATAAAGCAAATGTTAATGGTTGATGATCTGTATGAATATTAATTTTAGCTCCGTATATGAAATTTCTCAATGTTTGTAGTGCCCAAACGATGGCAAGCATTTCCTTTTCGTTGGTTGCATAATTTTCCTCTGTTTTGGAAAGAGTACGAGAAATGAAGGTTATCGGTCTATCACCGTCGTGACATTTTTGTGAAAGCACAGCTCCTAGTGCTTTTTCCGATGCGTCTGTTGTTAGTTCGAATGGCTTCTGGAAATCTGGAAAAGCTAAAACATCATTAGAAGATATTATGTCTTTAAGGGTTTGAAATGCGTTTTTTGCGGTTTGATCAAATTTAATAGGGAAATTTTTTGATTCGTGTTTGGAAATTTGGCGATGGCCATCCTCCCCTCTTAGGAGTTTTGTGATGGGTTTTGCCAGTTGTGCATAGTTTTTAATAAACCTGCGGTAGTAACCTGACATTCCTAAGAATCTTCTTAGTTCTTTAAGGTTTTGTGGTTCTGGGAATTTTTTTATGGCTTCAATCTTTTTTATATTTGGTTTAAGTCCTTCACTTGAGACTATGAATCCGAGGAATTCAACTTCTGTCTTTAGAAATTCAGATTTATCCGGTTGTATTTTGAAATTAGCGGCTCTCAGAGTTTCTAGAACAATTCTTAAATTTTGCAGATGTTCTTCAACTGTTTTGCTAAAAATGATTATGTCATCGATGTATATGTGACAAATTTTTCCGATGTGTTCCCTTAAAGTGTCGTCCATGACGCGTTGGAATATTGAAGGGGCATTTTTTAAACCAAATGGCATGCGTACGAATTCATATTTTCCGTTGTTTATTGAAAATGCAGTTTTTTCGATATCATTTTCCGACATAGGTACTTGATGAAATCCTGACGCTAAGTCAAGAGTTGTGAAATATTTATTTGAACCTAGATTGGCTAAAACAGTAGATGGATCCGGAAAAGGATATTTATCGCTTATTGTTTGAGTGTTCAATTTTCTGTAGTCTACGACAAGTCTATATTTTTTTTCATTGGCAGCATCCAGTTTTTTTGGAACAATCCACACTGGTGCATTGTATGGGGATTTCGAAGGTCTGATGATTCCATCATTTAGGAGTTTTTCAATTTGCTTGTTAACTTCACCTTTAAGTGCTTGGGGATAGGGATACGTTTTACTATAAACTGGTGATTCATCTTTTGTTCTTATTGTCGCTTTTACTCGCGATGTACAAGGTAGTTTCAAATCTGGTGGTTGGAAAAGATCTTGATATTCCTGTAATAGGTCATGTAGCTTTCTTTTTTCGTTTTGGTTCAGATGATTATCACGAATGTTTATTTTATTTACTTCCTGTAGTTGGTATTGTTGTAATGGAATGACATGTGTGCCATCAATGATTAATATTTCATTGGCTGTGTCAATTACTGCTTTAATTTCCTTTAGTGAATCGTGTCCAATTATGGCATCAAACGATTTTAAATTTTCTAAATGATAAAATTTTAGCATTTTATCTGAATATGGTTTGAATAATCGTGCTTGAGAATAAGCGTCGATTTTAATATCTCCTGCTACGGATGATACGAAAAATGGTTTATCAACCTTGTGTGAAATTTTTGCATATTTTGGATGTATGTAATTTTTATTAGATCCAGTATCAATTAACATTTTGAGTGGTTCTGAAGCGTTACCATAGAATAAGAAGTAAGGCAACGCTGAGTTTATTCTAAAAAATTCAGCTCTGCTTCTTCAAAAGTTTCTCTGAAGTTATTACCTTCTTGTTTTTCAATTGTTCTGAAATATCGTTCGAATGACTGTTGCACATTGTCAACCGTTGTGTTATTCACGTTGTTGTTTACGTTTTCGAATGTTTGTGCAAGATTAGCATCTGCTATATGATTAATGTTGTTTATGTTTCTGGCGTTTGTTTGGATATTATTGACTCTAGGTCGTTTTGGTGGTCTCACATTGTTTGAATTTGGACGATTTCCGTAATTTACTTGGCGAGTTCTGATAGATTGATCAACGTCCATCGGTTCTGGTGGAGGTTGACGTTGAAATTGATTAGATTGCATTTTTTGAAAGGGCTGTTGGTGCCTTGGAATGAAATTGTTAAAATTTCGATTTCCATACATTGGAGGTTTTGGGTAATGAGGCCTTGGTGGTGGCTGGGCATGTGTGTACCTTATTGGTGTTGGTGGCGGTAAGGGAATCATATTCCTTGGTGCCGTTGGTGGAGTGTATGTTCTCGGTTTTGTTAACATTTTTCTGCATTCAATATTTTGGAAAGAGATACAATAGCTGTATGCTCCTGCAAGCGATGTTGGCTCATAATTCCTTATGAACTTGTAAACGTCTCCATCGAGTCCTCTCATGAAAGCATCAATTGCTTTTTTGTTGTACATTTCAATTAAAGCTCTGGAAGCTTCGGGGTGTGTAAACCTTTCATCGGTATTTATTTGATTTGCGATGAGGGACAGTAATCTGTTCACCTCGTCGTAATATACTTCAAGTGAGCGGTTCTTCTGTTGCACGCTCATGAGTTGGAAGTCCAATGTTTCCAAGTCACGTTTTTCGCCGTAATAGGTGATCAATGTTTTTTTGATCAGGTTCCAATTTATGCCTACGTTTGAAGCGACGAGTGAGTCATTCGCTTCACCGCGTATTCTTCTACGAATGAATTTGCAGATCATGTGGTATTTATTTTGACGTTCGATGGTATCTGTACCTTTAGTTTGATAGAGTTTCACTAAACTGTCTACATCATTTAACCAGCTATTCAGTTCGCTGGGATCCCCAGTGAATGTTGGTAGATCTTTTACCAAATCGGGAATTTTTTCAAAAGTTTCAGGATTTACACTTGTTCCATCTGGCTTTGTGAAATAAAGCGGTGGATCAGAATAATCGATAAAAGTGGGGGCAATATTGCACGCTTCGAGTGCGGCAATGCGGTTGATAATTTGATCAAGTTCGGGTCTCGACATTTTCAATGTTAGAGATTGTAATGAATTAATTAGATCCTCCAGGATTTTTTCGTTAGTTTAAACACGTTTTTAACTTCACTTGATTGAGTTAGTAATATGTAATATTAATTTGCAATCGTTTTTAATACTCGTTTTTGATTTTTTTTTTCACTGTTTGAAATTTTCACTTACGATTTTTTATAAATCACTGTACTTACGGTACCATACGCATCCTGTTTCGGGCGTTGGATGTACGTCTTATGTTGTCTTTATCAGCTCCTCTAGCGGGCCTTATGTTGTTTTTCGCTCCTCTAACGGGCGATGTGTTGTTTTTTGCTGGGAAACCGGCTATGATATTCTTCCTTCTCAGTGTGATGGATGGTTCCTTTTTGTCCTGCGTGAGCTGCTAACTGCACAGGTGACTCGGGATCCTTTTCACACGGCTGCACTCGGCGATCAGGAAGTCTTTTTTAGTTTAGGATTTGGTGGTAACTTTCACTCTAACGTGGTTACTTTTCACTTGCACCTTAACTTTATTTTTCACATAGCGCGGTCCCGATTCGGGCGCCAGTTAATAACGCACTCACGGGTTTAGAGTTTTTAAAAAGTTATTTCTATTTTATTAACAACTCTTATTTAAACTCGTGAACGCGGGATGCGATCCTACTCGGTATGGGTTTCACGCCGGTCCGTCTCGGTGTCTGGAGAATGCAGGAAAGAACCGATGATTGAGCGGGCTGCGATGTTTTATAGCTGCGTCATCCGATGGCGATCGATGTTTACTTCTGGCAGCGATCATGATTCGAGCATGATTCGATCGACGATGGTTGGTGACACATTTTATGCTGCGTTGCAGAAAATGTGCTCTCGGCTCGGATGTTGATATTTATGTTATATTGCGCTCGCTTGATGCTCGGTGTTGCGGGTTGTGCTAACTCCTTACTGCGCTGTCGTCTTAACTCCTCCCCTCTTAAATGACTTTGCCCTCAAAGTCTCGTTGCTGCGTGGAATGAAGTTGGTCTGCTAACGAACGTTTCTGGTCGTTTCGCTTGAGTCATGTTTACTTTTATCGTCGTTCTCTTGAAGTGGAAGAATAAACAGATTATAAATGCGCATAGGCATATGAATGCAAAAGTTCCTCCGAATACATTAATTTTCCATCTTAGAGAATCATTCTGCAAGTTAATACTTTTTAGTTTTTCTCTATGTTCTATGGTGAGTTTTTGTACGAGTTGGAGAGGCGGTTTATGTTCGATTTCACCCTTATCGATGTTGATTCCTGCTGTTGATTTGAATGGTTTACCAGGAATGGTGACTTCGTCGTTTGAATAAATTTCTCCATTAATGATAATGTTACAATTTTCGAATTGTATGACGTAGGAACCGTTCAGTACTTGGTTCATTTTGCTGCAGTTTGATGCGATTTCTGCTATTGCGTCGTTGATTAGTATTGTGTCGTCTTTGATTCTTTTTATGAAGCCTCGACTATAAATCTTTTCGTAGTCACATTGTGAATCTTCTCTTCTCACAATTTGTTGAATGCATGTTGTGGGTTGTTGTATGCCGATTTGCGGACATATATAAACATCTTCTTGTTGTTGGCACTTCTCTGTCATGGAATATACGTGGGTTTGATTTTGTAATATAAAGTTTTGTGTGACGATTATACGTGCATCGTGTTGTATTATCGAGTCAATGTATTCGTACTCGTAGATTTTTGAAGATAGTTTGGGGAACTTTAGCATGTATAGTATATGAGATTCATTTACTGCTACTTGGGCAGTTGATTGCCTTAGCAATTCTTCCGGTGTGTTGTATTTAATGTTATTCTTCTCAAGAAACTGTTCTATTGATGTCAGATCCTCAAGGGATAGTAGCTTACTGCTCGGAATACCGTTTTTAGCTAACAGTATAGCGTCTTCTATGACATCCAATTTTTCTTGTAGCATATTTATGTTGGAAAGTAGAATAAGTTTCCGAATTTCCACTTGGTGTGACTCATAGCGTTCGTTTTCGATATTTACGACTTGGTTAGCGACATCAGTTATTTGTTTCAACCTGTCGTTGAAGCCTTGGTTGATTATTATTTGTTTGTTGCTTTCTGCTATCAGGGAGTTCATTGTGGAGTTTATGACATGTAGGTCGTCTGCATCTGGAGTTCCAGCGATCCATTTCCAAATTTTTCCTATCGTGTCCCATCGTTTTTGTCTTTTCACAAATGGTTTGATTTTCGCAAAAGTGTCCTTTAGCATGCTAGCTTTTATGCTGATCAAATTTTCGATAGATTCAGTAGAATTTCCATTTGGACTATCTTGTAATGTTTTCTCTATTGTTTCGTTTATATCAGTTAAATCTATTGGATGTATTGTTCTTACGTATCCAATTTGAATCTTAGCTTTACCTATCGGTATTATGGCTAATGGATTGTTATTTAAATCATATATGTTTATGTCTGCGAAAATTAGTTTGATCAACAGGATCGTAAGTATTCTGTAACGATAGTTAAAACAATTTTGAAAAAGTATTAATATTTTTTCATTACTTTCTTAAGTTTACTTTATGTATTTTTCGATTGTTTGAATCGATAATATATGTTGGATGATTCTCCTTTACTTTTACTGCATTAAAACGACTTTCGCGTTTGTTATTCGTCTTTTTCTTTTCGAATGCATATTCGTTTTCTACGTAATCCTTATATTTTTCATCTTTGATTTTTTCTTCATTCTTTTTGAATATCTGTAGTATTCTTTCATTTGTTTTTTCTCTTATTCTTGATCTCTCTAGCGGATCGTTTGATATTTCTCCTACATACACATTTCGTGGTGTATCCTTTATGAATGAATGTATGCTGTGATTATACTTATAAACAGCTTGTTGTACTAATGTTATAATGCTCATCTCTGGATTGAGTTTTTTTGTGCATCTAGCGATTTCTCTAATTGTTGAATGGCAACGTTCTATTTGTCCATTCGTTTCTGAACGATTAACTGGAGTTTTAAATATTTTTGTTCCTAGGTTTAGTATTGATTGTTCGATAACGTTTGAGACAAACGTACATTCGTTGTCTATTACAATTTGAGCTGGTAAGTCCCAGTCATATAGGAGTTGTAGTAAAACTTCCTTTATATCAGCGATTGATTTCGATTTTATCGGTCGTATTTTAACGTATTTTGAAAATTTATCTATAGATGAGATAAATAAAAAGTTTGCGTTATAAGCAAATATGTCAATATGGATAATTTCTCCAGGATATGTCGGTATTGGTGTTTTTACTGGTATAAATTCTTGGGGTTTTCTCTCGTATTTTTCTGTTTTACATATCTCACAATTTTTTACAATGTTTTGAATACTTTTTCTCATTCCGGGAAAGTAGAATTTTTTTATAAATTGCAATGAGTTTTCCTTAGCATTTCTGTGAGCAAAATTATGAATATTCTTGATTTCTTCAATTTGTGTTTCTTCATCGCATAGGTCTTGTACTTGTCTTTGGGAAAATCTAGCTTTGATTGTTTTTGGATTGTAGAGAGTTTTATAAACTTCTTGGATAATTCCCATTGTTTGTTCATCTGTGTGAATTCCATTAATTACATTTGGATTGATTAATTTTTTGAATTTATCCTTGATAAAATCAGAAGTAAATGTTGGTTCAATAAAAATATGTCTTCTGAATTTTGGGAAAGGGGTAATTAATTGGTATGAAGAATTAGTTCCAATTTTAAATACTAGTTGGTTGTGGAATACATTAATTGGTGCTTCTGTTGAAGGTATATAAGAATGATCGTCTTCGTCAGCTGAGTGCTGAGTTGGCGTTAATGAGTTTAGTTGTATACGGGAAAGTGCATCTGCTACAACGTTTGATCTTCCGGGTTTGTAGAATAATTGGTAATCGTGTTCCTCCATGAAAGATTTCCATCTTTTCAGTTTTGCGTTGTTGTTCTGCGGAGATAAAGCAAATGTTAATGGTTGATGATCTGTATGAATATTAATTTTAGCTCCGTATATGAAATTTCTCAATGTTTGTAGTGCCCAAACGATGGCAAGCATTTCCTTTTCGTTGGTTGCATAATTTTCCTCTGTTTTGGAAAGAGTACGAGAAATGAAGGTTATCGGTCTATCACCGTCGTGACATTTTTGTGAAAGCACAGCTCCTAGTGCTTTTTCCGATGCGTCTGTTGTTAGTTCGAATGGCTTCTGGAAATCTGGAAAAGCTAAAACATCATTAGAAGATATTATGTCTTTAAGGGTTTGAAATGCGTTTTTTGCGGTTTGATCAAATTTAATAGGGAAATTTTTTGATTCGTGTTTGGAAATTTGGCGATGGCCATCCTCCCCTCTTAGGAGTTTTGTGATGGGTTTTGCCAGTTGTGCATAGTTTTTAATAAACCTGCGGTAGTAACCTGACATTCCTAAGAATCTTCTTAGTTCTTTAAGGTTTTGTGGTTCTGGGAATTTTTTTATGGCTTCAATCTTTTTTATATTTGGTTTAAGTCCTTCACTTGAGACTATGAATCCGAGGAATTCAACTTCTGTCTTAAGAAATTCAGATTTATCCGGTTGTATTTTGAAATTAGCGGCTCTCAGAGTTTCTAGAACAATTCTTAAATTTTGCAGATGTTCTTCAACTGTTTTGCTAAAAATGATTATGTCATCGATGTATATGTGACAAATTTTTCCGATGTGTTCCCTTAAAGTGTCGTCCATGACGCGTTGGAATATTGAAGGGGCATTTTTTAAACCAAATGGCATGCGTACGAATTCATATTTTCCGTTGTTTATTGAAAATGCAGTTTTTTCGATATCATTTTCCGACATAGGTACTTGATGAAATCCTGACGCTAAGTCAAGAGTTGTGAAATATTTATTTGAACCTAGATTGGCTAAAACAGTAGATGGATCCGGAATAGGATATTTATCGCTTATTGTTTGAGTGTTCAATTTTCTGTAGTCTACGACAAGTCTATATTTTTTTTCATTGGCAGCATCCAGTTTTTTTGGAACAATCCACACTGGTGCATTGTATGGGGATTTCGAAGGTCTGATGATTCCATCATTTAGGAGTTTTTCAATTTGCTTGTTAACTTCACCTTTAAGTGCTTGGGGATAGGGATACGTTTTACTATAAACTGGTGATTCATCTTTTGTTCTTATTGTCGCTTTTACTCGCGATGTACAAGGTAGTTTCAAATCTGGTGGTTGGAAAAGATCTTGATATTCCTGTAATAGGTCATGTAGCTTTCTTTTTTCGTTTTGGTTCAGATGATTATCACGAATGTTTATTTTATTTACTTCCTGTAGTTGGTATTGTTGTAATGGAATGACATGTGTGCCATCAATGATTAATATTTCATTGGCTGTGTCAATTACTGCTTTAATTTCCTTTAGTGAATCGTGTCCAATTATGGCATCAAACGATTTTAAATTTTCTAAATGATAAAATTTTAGCATTTTATCTGAATATGGTTTGAATAATCGTGCTTGAGAATAAGCGTCGATTTTAATATCTCCTGCTACGGATGATACGAAAAATGGTTTATCAACCTTGTGTGAAATTTTTGCATATTTTGGATGTATGTAATTTTTATTAGATCCAGTATCAATTAACATTTTGAGTGGTTCTGAAGCGTTACCATAGAATAAGAAGTAAGGCAACGCTGAGTTTATTCTAAAAAATTCAGCTCTGCTTCTTCAAAAGTTTCTCTGAAGTTATTACCTTCTTGTTTTTCAATTGTTCTGAAATATCGTTCGAATGACTGTTGCACATTGTCAACCGTTGTGTTATTCACGTTGTTGTTTACGTTTTCGAATGTTTGTGCAAGATTGGCATCTGCTATATGATTAATGTTGTTTATGTTTCTGGCGTTTGTTTGGATATTATTGACTCTAGGTCGTTTTGGTGGTCTCACATTGTTTGAATTTGGACGATTTCCGTAATTTACTTGGCGAGTTCTGATAGATTGATCAACGTCCATCGGTTCTGGTGGAGGTTGACGTTGAAATTGATTAGATTGCATTTTTTGAAAGGGCTGTTGGTGCCTTGGAATGAAATTGTTAAAATTTCGATTTCCATACATTGGAGGTTTTGGGTAATGAGGCCTAGGTGGTGGCTTGGGCATGTGTGTACCTTATTGGTGTTGGTGGCGGTAAGGGAATCATATTCCTTGGTGCCGTTGGTGGAGTGTATGTTCTCGGTTTTGTTAACATTTTTCTGCATTCAATATTTTGGAAAGAGATACAATAGCTGTATGCTCCTGCAAGCGATGTTGGCTCATAATTCCTTATGAACTTGTAAACGTCTCCATCGAGTCCTCTCATGAAAGCATCAATTGCTTTTTTGTTGTACATTTCAATTAAAGCTCTGGAAGCTTCGGGGTGTGTAAACCTTTCATCGGTATTTATTTGATTTGCGATGAGGGACAGTAATCTGTTCACCTCGTCGTAATATACTTCAAGTGAGCGGTTCTTCTGTTGCACGCTCATGAGTTGGAAGTCCAATGTTTCCAAGTCACGTTTTTCGCCGTAATAGGTGATCAATGTTTTTTTGATCAGGTTCCAATTTATGCCTACGTTTGAAGCGACGAGTGAGTCATTCGCTTCACCGCGTATTTTTCTACGAATGAATTTGCAGATCATGTGGTATTTATTTTGACGTTCGATGGTATCTGTACCTTTAGTTTGATAGAGTTTCACTAAACTGTCTACATCATTTAACCAGCTATTCAGTTCGCTGGGATCCCCAGTGAATGTTGGTAGATCTTTTACCAAATCGGGAATTTTTTCAAAAGTTTCAGGATTTACACTTGTTCCATCTGGCTTTGTGAAATAAAGCGGTGGATCAGAATAATCGATAAAAGTGGGGGCAATATTGCACGCTTCGAGTGCGGCAATGCGGTTGATAATTTGATCAAGTTCGGGTCTCGACATTTTCAATGTTAGAGATTGTAATGAATTAATTAGATCCTCCAGGATTTTTTCGTTAGTTTAAACACGTTTTTAACTTCACTTGATTGAGTTAGTAATATGTAATATTAATTTGCAATCGTTTTTAATACTCGTTTTTGATTTTTTTTCACTGTTTGAAATTTTCACTTACGATTTTTTATAATTCACTGTACTTACGGTACCATACGCATCCTGTTTCGGGCGTTGGATGTACGTCTTATGTTGTCTTTATCAGCTCCTCTAGCGGGCCTTATGTTGTTTTTCGCTCCTCTAACGGGCCTTATGTTGTTTTTCGCTCCTCTAACGGGCGATGTGTTGTTTTTTGCTGGGAAACCGGCTATGATATTCTTCCTTCTCAGTGTGATGGATGGTTCCTTTTTGTCCTGCGTGAGCTGCTAACTGCACAGGTGACTCGGGATCCTTTTCACACGGCTGCACTCGGCGATCAGGAAGTCTTTTTTAGTTTAGGATTTGGTGGTAACTTTCACTCTAACGTGGTTACTTTTCACTTGCACCTTAACTTTATTTTTCACATAGCGCGGTCCCTATTCGGGCGCCAGTTAATAACGCACTCACGGGTTTAGAGTTTTTAAAAAGTTATTTCTATTTTATTAACAACTCTTATTTAAACTCGTGAACGCGGGATGCGATCCTACTCGGTATGGGTTTCACGCCGGTCCGTCTCGGTGTCAGGAGAATGCAGGAAAGAACCGATGATTGAGCGGGCTGCGATGTTTTATAGCTGCGTCATCCGATGGCGATCGATGTTTACTTCTGGCAGCGATCATGATTCGAGCATGATTCGATCGACGATGGTTGGTGACACATTTTATGCTGCGTTGCAGAAAATGTGCTCTCGGCTCGGATGTTGATATTTATGTTATATTGCGCTCGCTTGATGCTCGGTGTTGCGGGTTGTGCTAACTCCTTACTGCGCTGTCGTCTTAACTTGTGAAAAATAGCACTTTTCCTATGAAATTAGCCTGAAAGTGTCTTATTTTACGTGTAAATACTGTTAAAATTGTGAAAAATAGCACTTTTTCAATGAATTTAGCCTGAAAGTGTCTTATTTTACGTGTAAATACTGTTAAAATTGTGAAAAATAGCACTTTTCCTATGAAATTAGCCTGAAAGTGTCTTATTTTACGTGTAAATACTGTTAAAATTGTGAAAAATAGCACTTTTCCAATGAAATAAGCCTGAAAGTGTCTTATTTTACGTGTAAATACTGTTAAAATTGTGAAAAATAGCACTTTTCCAATGAAATTAGCCTGAAAGTGTCTTATTTTACGTGTAAATACTGTTAAAATTGTGAAAAATAGCACTTTTCCTATGAAATTAGCCTGAAAGTGTCTTATTTTACGTGTAAATACTGTTAAAATTGTGAAAAATAGCACTTTTCCAATGAAATTAGCCTGAAAGTGTCTTATTTTACGTGTAAATACTGTTAAAATTGTGAAAAATAGCACTTTTCCAATGAAATTAGCCTGAAAGTGTCTTATTTTACGTGTAAATACTGTTAAAATTGTGAAAAATAGCACTTTTCCTATGAAATTAGCCTGAAAGTGTCTTATTTTACGTGTAAATACTGTTAAAATTGTGAAAAATAGCACTTTTCCAATGAAATTAGCCTGAAAGTGTCTTATTTTACGTGTAAATACTGTTAAAATTGTGAAAAATAGCACTTTTCCAATGAAATTAGCCTGAAAGTGTCTTATTTTACGTGTAAATACTGTTAAAATTGTGAAAAATAGCACTTTTCCAATGAAATTAGCCTGAAAGTGTCTTATTTTACGTGTAAATACTGTTAAAATTGTGAAAAATAGCACTTTTCCAATGAAATTAGCCTGAAAGTGTCTTATTTTACGTGTAAATACTGTTAAAATTGTGAAAAATAGCACTTTTTCCAATGAAATTAGCCTGAAAGTGTCTTATTTTACGTGTAAATACTGTTAAAATTGTGAAAAATAGCACTTTTCCAATGAAATTAGCCTGAAAGTGTCTTATTTTACGTGTAAATACTGTTAAAATTGTGAAAAATAGCACTTTTCCAATGAAATTAGCCTGAAAGTGTCTTATTTTACGTGTAAATACTGTTAAAATTGTGAAAAATAGCACTTTTCCAATGAAATTAGCCTGAAAGTGTCTTATTTTACGTGTAAATACTGTTAAAATTGTGAAAAATAGCACTTTTCCAATGAAATTAGCCTGAAAGTGTCTTATTTTACGTGTAAATACTGTTAAAATTGTGAAAAATAGCACTTTTCCAATGAAATTAGCCTGAAAGTGTCTTATTTTACGTGTAAATACTGTTAAAATTGTGAAAAATAGCACTTTTCCAATGAAATTAGCCTGAAAGTGTCTTATTTTACGTGTAAATACTGTTAAAATTGTGAAAAATAGCACTTTTCCAATGAAATTAGCCTGAAAGTGTCTTATTTTACGTGTAAATACTGTTAAAATTGTGAAAAATAGCACTTTTCCAATGAAATTAGCCTGAAAGTGTCTTATTTTACGTGTAAATACTGTTAAAATTGTGAAAAATAGCACTTTTCCAATGAAATTAGCCTGAAAGTGTCTTATTTTACGTGTAAATACTGTTAAAATTGTGAAAAATAGCACTTTTCCAATGAAATTAGCCTGAAAGTGTCTTATTTTACGTGTAAATACTGTTAAAATTGTGAAAAATAGCACTTTTCCAATGAAATTAGCCTGAAAGTGTCTTATTTTACGTGTAAATACTGTTAAAATTGTGAAAAATAGCACTTTTCCAATGAAATTAGCCTGAAAGTGTCTTATTTTACGTGTAAATACTGTTAAAATTGTGAAAAATAGCACTTTTCCAATGAAATTAGCCTGAAAGTGTCTTATTTTACGTGTAAATACTGTTAAAATTGTGAAAAATAGCACTTTTTCAATGAAATTAGCCTGAAAGTGTCTTATTTTACGTGTAAATACTGTTAAAATTGTGAAAAATAGCACTTTTCCAATGAAATTAGCCTGAAAGTGTCTTATTTTACGTGTAAATACTGTTAAAATTGTGAAAAATAGCACTTTTCCAATGAAATTAGCCTGAAAGTGTCTTATTTTACGTGTAAATACTGTTAAAATTGTGAAAAATAGCACTTTTCCAATGAAATTAGCCTGAAAGTGTCTTATTTTACGTGTAAATACTGTTAAAATTGTGAAAAATAGCACTTTTCCAATGAAATTAGCCTGAAAGTGTCTTATTTTACGTGTAAATACTGTTAAAATTGTGAAAAATAGCACTTTTCCAATGAAATTAGCCTGAAAGTGTCTTATTTTACGTGTAAATACTGTTAAAATTGTGAAAAATAGCACTTTTCCAATGAAATTAGCCTGAAAGTGTCTTATTTTACGTGTAAATACTGTTAAAATTGTGAAAAATAGCACTTTTCCAATGAAATTAGCCTGAAAGTGTCTTATTTTACGTGTAAATACTGTTAAAATTGTGAAAAATAGCACTTTTCCAATGAAATTAGCCTGAAAGTGTCTTATTTTACGTGTAAATACTGTTAAAATTGTGAAAAATAGCACTTTTCCAATGAAATTAGCCTGAAAGTGTCTTATTTTACGTGTAAATACTGTTAAAATTGTGAAAAATAGCACTTTTCCAATGAAATTAGCCTGAAAGTGTCTTATTTTACGTGTAAATACTGTTAAAATTGTGAAAAATAGCACTTTTCCAATGAAATTAGCCTGAAAGTGTCTTATTTTACGTGTAAATACTGTTAAAATTGTGAAAAATAGCACTTTTCCAATGAAATTAGCCTGAAAGTGTCTTATTTTACGTGTAAATACTGTTAAAATTGTGAAAAATAGCACTTTTCCAATGAAATTAGCCTGAAAGTGTCTTATTTTACGTGTAAATACTGTTAAAATTGTGAAAAATAGCACTTTTCCAATGAAATTAGCCTGAAAGTGTCTTATTTTACGTGTAAATACTGTTAAAATTGTGAAAAATAGCACTTTTCCAATGAAATTAGCCTGAAAGTGTCTTATTTTACGTGTAAATACTGTTAAAATTGTGAAAAATAGCACTTTTCCAATGAAATTAGCCTGAAAGTGTCTTATTTTACGTGTAAATACTGTTAAAATTGTGAAAAATAGCACTTTTCCAATGAAATTAGCCTGAAAGTGTCTTATTTTACGTGTAAATACTGTTAAAATTGTGAAAAATAGCACTTTTCCAATGAAATTAGCCTGAAAGTGTCTTATTTTACGTGTAAATACTGTTAAAATTGTGAAAAATAGCACTTTTCCAATGAAATTAGCCTGAAAGTGTCTTATTTTACGTGTAAATACTGTTAAAATTGTGAAAAATAGCACTTTTCCAATGAAATTAGCCTGAAAGTGTCTTATTTTACGTGTAAATACTGTTAAAATTGTGAAAAATAGCACTTTTCCAATGAAATTAGCCTGAAAGTGTCTTATTTTACGTGTAAATACTGTTAAAATTGTGAAAAATAGCACTTTTCCAATGAAATTAGCCTGAAAGTGTCTTATTTTACGTGTAAATACTGTTAAAATTGTGAAAAATAGCACTTTTCCAATGAAATTAGCCTGAAAGTGTCTTATTTTACGTGTAAATACTGTTAAAATTGTGAAAAATAGCACTTTTCCAATGAAATTAGCCTGAAAGTGTCTTATTTTACGTGTAAATACTGTTAAAATTGTGAAAAATAGCACTTTTCCAATGAAATTAGCCTGAAAGTGTCTTATTTTACGTGTAAATACTGTTAAAATTGTGAAAAATAGCACTTTTCCAATGAAATTAGCCTGAAAGTGTCTTATTTTACGTGTAAATACTGTTAAAATTGTGAAAAATAGCACTTTTCCAATGAAATTAGCCTGAAAGTGTCTTATTTTACGTGTAAATACTGTTAAAATTGTGAAAAATAGCACTTTTCCAATGAAATTAGCCTGAAAGTGTCTTATTTTACGTGTAAATACTGTTAAAATTGTGAAAAATAGCACTTTTCCAATGAAATTAGCCTGAAAGTGTCTTATTTTACGTGTAAATACTGTTAAAATTGTGAAAAATAGCACTTTTCCAATGAAATTAGCCTGAAAGTGTCTTATTTTACGTGTAAATACTGTTAAAATTGTGAAAAATAGCACTTTTTCCAATGAAATTAGCCTGAAAGTGTCTTATTTTACGTGTAAATACTGTTAAAATTGTGAAAAATAGCACTTTTCCAATGAAATTAGCCTGAAAGTGTCTTATTTTACGTGTAAATACTGTTAAAATTGTGAAAAATAGCACTTTTCCAATGAAATTAGCCTGAAAGTGTCTTATTTTACGTGTAAATACTGTTAAAATTGTGAAAAATAGCACTTTTCCAATGAAATTAGCCTGAAAGTGTCTTATTTTACGTGTAAATACTGTTAAAATTGTGAAAAATAGCACTTTTCCAATGAAATTAGCCTGAAAGTGTCTTATTTTACGTGTAAATACTGTTAAAATTGTGAAAAATAGCACTTTTCCAATGAAATTAGCCTGAAAGTGTCTTATTTTACGTGTAAATACTGTTAAAATTGTGAAAAATAGCACTTTTCCAATGAAATTAGCCTGAAAGTGTCTTATTTTACGTGTAAATACTGTTAAAATTGTGAAAAATAGCACTTTTCCAATGAAATTAGCCTGAAAGTGTCTTATTTTACGTGTAAATACTGTTAAAATTGTGAAAAATAGCACTTTTCCAATGAAATTAGCCTGAAAGTGTCTTATTTTACGTGTAAATACTGTTAAAATTGTGAAAAATAGCACTTTTCCAATGAAATTAGCCTGAAAGTGTCTTATTTTACGTGTAAATACTGTTAAAATTGTGAAAAATAGCACTTTTCCAATGAAATTAGCCTGAAAGTGTCTTATTTTACGTGTAAATACTGTTAAAATTGTGAAAAATAGCACTTTTCCAATGAAATTAGCCTGAAAGTGTCTTATTTTACGTGTAAATACTGTTAAAATTGTGAAAAATAGCACTTTTCCAATGAAATTAGCCTGAAAGTGTCTTATTTTACGTGTAAATACTGTTAAAATTGTGAAAAATAGCACTTTTCCAATGAAATTAGCCTGAAAGTGTCTTATTTTACGTGTAAATACTGTTAAAATTGTGAAAAATAGCACTTTTCAATGAAATTAGCCTGAAAGTGTCTTATTTTACGTGTAAATACTGTTAAAATTGTGAAAAATAGCACTTTTCCAATGAATTAGCCTGAAAGTGTCTTATTTTACGTGTAAATACTGTTAAAATTGTGAAAAATAGCACTTTTCCAATGAAATTAGCCTGAAAGTGTCTTATTTTACGTGTAAATACTGTTAAAATTGTGAAAAATAGCACTTTTCCAATGAAATTAGCCTGAAAGTGTCTTATTTTACGTGTAAATACTGTTAAAATTGTGAAAAATAGCACTTTTCCAATGAAATTAGCCTGAAAGTGTCTTATTTTACGTGTAAATACTGTTAAAATTGTGAAAAATAGCACTTTTCCAATGAAATTAGCCTGAAAGTGTCTTATTTTACGTGTAAATACTGTTAAAATTGTGAAAAATAGCACTTTTCCAATGAAATTAGCCTGAAAGTGTCTTATTTTACGTGTAAATACTGTTAAAATTGTGAAAAATAGCACTTTTCCAATGAAATTAGCCTGAAAGTGTCTTATTTTACGTGTAAATACTGTTAAAATTGTGAAAAATAGCACTTTTCCAATGAAATTAGCCTGAAAGTGTCTTATTTTACGTGTAAATACTGTTAAAATTGTGAAAAATAGCACTTTTCCAATGAAATTAGCCTGAAAGTGTCTTATTTTACGTGTAAATACTGTTAAAATTGTGAAAAATAGCACTTTTCCAATGAAATTAGCCTGAAAGTGTCTTATTTTACGTGTAAATACTGTTAAAATTGTGAAAAATAGCACTTTTCCAATGAAATTAGCCTGAAAGTGTCTTATTTTACGTGTAAATACTGTTAAAATTGTGAAAAATAGCACTTTTCCAATGAAATTAGCCTGAAAGTGTCTTATTTTACGTGTAAATACTGTTAAAATTGTGAAAAATAGCACTTTTCCAATGAAATTAGCCTGAAAGTGTCTTATTTTACGTGTAAATACTGTTAAAATTGTGAAAAATAGCACTTTTTCCAATGAAATTAGCCTGAAAGTGTCTTATTTTACGTGTAAATACTGTTAAAATTGTGAAAAATAGCACTTTTCCAATGAAATTAGCCTGAAAGTGTCTTATTTTACGTGTAAATACTGTTAAAATTGTGAAAAATAGCACTTTTCCAATGAAATTAGCCTGAAAGTGTCTTATTTTACGTGTAAATACTGTTAAAATTGTGAAAAATAGCACTTTTTCAATGAAATTAGCCTGAAAGTGTCTTATTTTACGTGTAAATACTGTTAAAATTGTGAAAAATAGCACTTTTCCAATGAAATTAGCCTGAAAGTGTCTTATTTTACGTGTAAATACTGTTAAAATTGTGAAAAATAGCACTTTTCCAATGAAATTAGCCTGAAAGTGTCTTATTTTACGTGTAAATACTGTTAAAATTGTGAAAAATAGCACTTTTCCAATGAAATTAGCCTGAAAGTGTCTTATTTTACGTGTAAATACTGTTAAAATTGTGAAAAATAGCACTTTTCCAATGAAATTAGCCTGAAAGTGTCTTATTTTACGTGTAAATACTGTTAAAATTGTGAAAAATAGCACTTTTCCAATGAAATTAGCCTGAAAGTGTCTTATTTTACGTGTAAATACTGTTAAAATTGTGAAAAATAGCACTTTTCCAATGAAATTAGCCTGAAAGTGTCTTATTTTACGTGTAAATACTGTTAAAATTGTGAAAAATAGCACTTTTTCCAATGAATTAGCCTGAAAGTGTCTTATTTTACGTGTAAATACTGTTAAAATTGTGAAAAATAGCACTTTTCCAATGAAATTAGCCTGAAAGTGTCTTATTTTACGTGTAAATACTGTTAAAATTGTGAAAAATAGCACTTTTCCAATGAAATTAGCCTGAAAGTGTCTTATTTTACGTGTAAATACTGTTAAAATTGTGAAAAATAGCACTTTTCCAATGAAATTAGCCTGAAAGTGTCTTATTTTACGTGTAAATACTGTTAAAATTGTGAAAAATAGCACTTTTCCAATGAAATTAGCCTGAAAGTGTCTTATTTTACGTGTAAATACTGTTAAAATTGTGAAAAATAGCACTTTTCCAATGAAATTAGCCTGAAAGTGTCTTATTTTACGTGTAAATACTGTTAAAATTGTGAAAAATAGCACTTTTTCCAATGAAATTAGCCTGAAAGTGTCTTATTTTACGTGTAAATACTGTTAAAATTGTGAAAAATAGCACTTTTCCAATGAAATTAGCCTGAAAGTGTCTTATTTTACGTGTAAATACTGTTAAAATTGTGAAAAATAGCACTTTTCCAATGAAATTAGCCTGAAAGTGTCTTATTTTACGTGTAAATACTGTTAAAATTGTGAAAATAGCACTTTTCCAATGAAATTAGCCTGAAAGTGTCTTATTTTACGTGTAAATACTGTTAAAATTGTGAAAAATAGCACTTTTCCTATGAAATTAGCCTGAAAGTGTCTTATTTTACGTGTAAATACTGTTAAAATTGTGAAAAATAGCACTTTTCCAATGAAATTAGCCTGAAAGTGTCTTATTTTACGTGTAAATACTGTTAAAATTGTGAAAAATAGCACTTTTCCAATGAAATTAGCCTGAAAGTGTCTTATTTTACGTGTAAATACTGTTAAAATTGTGAAAAATAGCACTTTTCCTATGAAATTAGCCTGAAAGTGTCTTATTTTACGTGTAAATACTGTTAAAATTGTGAAAAATAGCACTTTTCCAATGAAATTAGCCTGAAAGTGTCTTATTTTACGTGTAAATACTGTTAAAATTGTGAAAAATAGCACTTTTCCAATGAAATTAGCCTGAAAGTGTCTTATTTTACGTGTAAATACTGTTAAAATTGTGAAAAATAGCACTTTTTCAATGAAATTAGCCTGAAAGTGTCTTATTTTACGTGTAAATACTGTTAAAATTGTGAAAAATAGCACTTTTTCAATGAAATTAGCCTGAAAGTGTCTTATTTTACGTGTAAATACTGTTAAAATTGTGAAAAATAGCACTTTTCCAATGAAATTAGCCTGAAAGTGTCTTATTTTACGTGTAAATACTGTTAAAATTGTGAAAAATAGCACTTTTTCCAATGAAATTAGCCTGAAAGTGTCTTATTTTACGTGTAAATACTGTTAAAATTGTGAAAAATAGCACTTTTCCAATGAAATTAGCCTGAAAGTGTCTTATTTTACGTGTAAATACTGTTAAAATTGTGAAAAATAGCACTTTTCCAATGAAATTAGCCTGAAAGTGTCTTATTTTACGTGTAAATACTGTTAAAATTGTGAAAAATAGCACTTTTCCAATGAAATTAGCCTGAAAGTGTCTTATTTTACGTGTAAATACTGTTAAAATTGTGAAAAATAGCACTTTTCCAATGAAATTAGCCTGAAAGTGTCTTATTTTACGTGTAAATACTGTTAAAATTGTGAAAAATAGCACTTTTCCAATGAAATTAGCCTGAAAGTGTCTTATTTTACGTGTAAATACTGTTAAAATTGTGAAAAATAGCACTTTTCCAATGAAATTAGCCTGAAAGTGTCTTATTTTACGTGTAAATACTGTTAAAATTGTGAAAAATAGCACTTTTCCAATGAAATTAGCCTGAAAGTGTCTTATTTTACGTGTAAATACTGTTAAAATTGTGAAAAATAGCACTTTTCCAATGAAATTAGCCTGAAAGTGTCTTATTTTACGTGTAAATACTGTTAAAATTGTGAAAAATAGCACTTTTCCAATGAAATTAGCCTGAAAGTGTCTTATTTTACGTGTAAATACTGTTAAAATTGTGAAAAATAGCACTTTTCCAATGAAATTAGCCTGAAAGTGTCTTATTTTACGTGTAAATACTGTTAAAATTGTGAAAAATAGCACTTTTTCAATGAAATTAGCCTGAAAGTGTCTTATTTTACGTGTAAATACTGTTAAAATTGTGAAAAATAGCACTTTTCCAATGAAATTAGCCTGAAAGTGTCTTATTTTACGTGTAAATACTGTTAAAATTGTGAAAAATAGCACTTTTCCAATGAAATTAGCCTGAAAGTGTCTTATTTTACGTGTAAATACTGTTAAAATTGTGAAAAATAGCACTTTTCCAATGAATTAGCCTGAAAGTGTCTTATTTTACGTGTAAATACTGTTAAATTGTGAAAAATAGCACTTTTCCAATGAAATTAGCCTGAAAGTGTCTTATTTTACGTGTAAATACTGTTAAAATTGTGAAAAATAGCACTTTTCCAATGAAATTAGCCTGAAAGTGTCTTATTTTACGTGTAAATACTGTAAAATTGTGAAAAATAGCACTTTTCCAATGAAATTAGCCTGAAAGTGTCTTATTTTACGTGTAAATACTGTTAAAATTGTGAAAAATAGCACTTTTCCAATGAAATTAGCCTGAAAGTGTCTTATTTTACGTGTAAATACTGTTAAAATTGTGAAAAATAGCACTTTTTCCAATGAAATTAGCCTGAAAGTGTCTTATTTTACGTGTAAATACTGTTAAAATTGTGAAAAATAGCACTTTTCCAATGAATTAGCCTGAAAGTGTCTTATTTTACGTGTAAATACTGTTAAATTGTGAAAAATAGCACTTTTTCAATGAATTAGCCTGAAAGTGTCTTATTTTACGTGTAAATACTGTTAAATTGTGAAAAATAGCACTTTTCCAATGAAATTAGCCTGAAAGTGTCTTATTTTACGTGTAAATACTGTTAAAATTGTGAAAAATAGCACTTTTCCAATGAAATTAGCCTGAAAGTGTCTTATTTTACGTGTAAATACTGTTAAAATTGTGAAAAATAGCACTTTTCCAATGAAATTAGCCTGAAAGTGTCTTATTTTACGTGTAAATACTGTTAAAATTGTGAAAAATAGCACTTTTCAATGAAATTAGCCTGAAAGTGTCTTATTTTACGTGTAAATACTGTTAAAATTGTGAAAAATAGCACTTTTCCAATGAAATTAGCCTGAAAGTGTCTTATTTTACGTGTAAATACTGTTAAAATTGTGAAAAATAGCACTTTTCCAATGAAATTAGCCTGAAAGTGTCTTATTTTACGTGTAAATACTGTTAAAATTGTGAAAAATAGCACTTTTCCAATGAAATTAGCCTGAAAGTGTCTTATTTTACGTGTAAATACTGTTAAAATTGTGAAAAATAGCACTTTTCCAATGAATTAGCCTGAAAGTGTCTTATTTTACGTGTAAATACTGTTAAAATTGTGAAAAATAGCACTTTTCCAATGAAATTAGCCTGAAAGTGTCTTATTTTACGTGTAAATACTGTTAAAATTGTGAAAAATAGCACTTTTCCAATGAAATTAGCCTGAAAGTGTCTTATTTTACGTGTAAATACTGTTAAAATTGTGAAAAATAGCACTTTTCCAATGAAATTAGCCTGAAAGTGTCTTATTTTACGTGTAAATACTGTTAAAATTGTGAAAAATAGCACTTTTCCAATGAAATTAGCCTGAAAGTGTCTTATTTTACGTGTAAATACTGTTAAAATTGTGAAAAATAGCACTTTTCCAATGAAATTAGCCTGAAAGTGTCTTATTTTACGTGTAAATACTGTTAAAATTGTGAAAAATAGCACTTTTCCAATGAAATTAGCCTGAAAGTGTCTTATTTTACGTGTAAATACTGTTAAAATTGTGAAAAATAGCACTTTTCCAATGAAATTAGCCTGAAAGTGTCTTATTTTACGTGTAAATACTGTTAAAATTGTGAAAAATAGCACTTTTCCAATGAAATTAGCCTGAAAGTGTCTTATTTTACGTGTAAATACTGTTAAAATTGTGAAAAATAGCACTTTTCCAATGAAATTAGCCTGAAAGTGTCTTATTTTACGTGTAAATACTGTTAAAATTGTGAAAAATAGCACTTTTCCAATGAAATTAGCCTGAAAGTGTCTTATTTTACGTGTAAATACTGTTAAAATTGTGAAAAATAGCACTTTTCCAATGAAATTAGCCTGAAAGTGTCTTATTTTACGTGTAAATACTGTTAAAATTGTGAAAAATAGCACTTTTCCAATGAAATTAGCCTGAAAGTGTCTTATTTTACGTGTAAATACTGTTAAAATTGTGAAAAATAGCACTTTTCCAATGAAATTAGCCTGAAAGTGTCTTATTTTACGTGTAAATACTGTTAAAATTGTGAAAAATAGCACTTTTCCAATGAAATTAGCCTGAAAGTGTCTTATTTTACGTGTAAATACTGTTAAAATTGTGAAAAATAGCACTTTTCCAATGAAATTAGCCTGAAAGTGTCTTATTTTACGTGTAAATACTGTTAAAATTGTGAAAAATAGCACTTTTCCAATGAAATTAGCCTGAAAGTGTCTTATTTTACGTGTAAATACTGTTAAAATTGTGAAAAATAGCACTTTTTCCAATGAAATTAGCCTGAAAGTGTCTTATTTTACGTGTAAATACTGTTAAAATTGTGAAAAATAGCACTTTTCCAATGAAATTAGCCTGAAAGTGTCTTATTTTACGTGTAAATACTGTTAAAATTGTGAAAAATAGCACTTTTCCAATGAAATTAGCCTGAAAGTGTCTTATTTTACGTGTAAATACTGTTAAAATTGTGAAAAATAGCACTTTTCCAATGAAATTAGCCTGAAAGTGTCTTATTTTACGTGTAAATACTGTTAAAATTGTGAAAAATAGCACTTTTCCAATGAAATTAGCCTGAAAGTGTCTTATTTTACGTGTAAATACTGTTAAAATTGTGAAAAATAGCACTTTTCCAATGAAATTAGCCTGAAAGTGTCTTATTTTACGTGTAAATACTGTTAAAATTGTGAAAAATAGCACTTTTTCAATGAAATTAGCCTGAAAGTGTCTTATTTTACGTGTAAATACTGTTAAAATTGTGAAAAATAGCACTTTTTCCAATGAAATTAGCCTGAAAGTGTCTTATTTTACGTGTAAATACTGTTAAAATTGTGAAAAATAGCACTTTTCCAATGAAATTAGCCTGAAAGTGTCTTATTTTACGTGTAAATACTGTTAAAATTGTGAAAAATAGCACTTTTCCAATGAAATTAGCCTGAAAGTGTCTTATTTTACGTGTAAATACTGTTAAAATTGTGAAAAATAGCACTTTTCCAATGAAATTAGCCTGAAAGTGTCTTATTTTACGTGTAAATACTGTTAAAATTGTGAAAAATAGCACTTTTCCAATGAAATTAGCCTGAAAGTGTCTTATTTTACGTGTAAATACTGTTAAAATTGTGAAAAATAGCACTTTTCCAATGAAATTAGCCTGAAAGTGTCTTATTTTACGTGTAAATACTGTTAAAATTGTGAAAAATAGCACTTTTTCCAATGAAATTAGCCTGAAAGTGTCTTATTTTACGTGTAAATACTGTTAAAATTGTGAAAAATAGCACTTTTTCAATGAATTAGCCTGAAAGTGTCTTATTTTACGTGTAAATACTGTTAAAATTGTGAAAAATAGCACTTTTCCAATGAAATTAGCCTGAAAGTGTCTTATTTTACGTGTAAATACTGTTAAAATTGTGAAAAATAGCACTTTTTCAATGAATTAGCCTGAAAGTGTCTTATTTTACGTGTAAATACTGTTTAAAATTGTGAAAAATAGCACTTTTCAATGAAATTAGCCTGAAAGTGTCTTATTTTACGTGTAAATACTGTTAAAATTGTGAAAAATAGCACTTTTCCAATGAAATTAGCCTGAAAGTGTCTTATTTTACGTGTAAATACTGTTAAAATTGTGAAAAATAGCACTTTTCAATGAAATTAGCCTGAAAGTGTCTTATTTTACGTGTAAATACTGTTAAAATTGTGAAAAATAGCACTTTTCCAATGAAATTAGCCTGAAAGTGTCTTATTTTACGTGTAAATACTGTTTAAATTGTGAAAAATAGCACTTTTCAATGTATTTAGCCTGAAAGGTCTTATTTTACGTGTAAATACTGTTAAATTGTGGAAAAATAGCACTTTTTCAATGAATTAGCCTGAAAGTGTCTTATTTACGTGTAAATACTGTTAAAATGTGAAAAATAGCACTTTTCCATGAAATAAGCCTGAAAGTGTCTTATTTTACGTGTAAATACTGTTAAAATTGTGAAAAATAGCACTTTCCTATGAAATTAGCCTGAAAGTGTCTTATTTTACGTGTAAATACTGTTAAAATTGTGAAAAATAGCACTTTTCAAATGAATTTAGCCTGAAAGTGTCTTATTTTACGTGTAAATACTGTAAAATTGTGAAAAATAGCACTTTTCAATGTAATTAGCCTGAAAGTGTCTTATTTTACGTGTAAATACTGTTAAAATTGTGAAAAATAGCACTTTTCCAATGAAATTAGCCTGAAAGTGTCTATTTTAGTGTAAATACTGTTAAAATTGTGAAAAATAGCACTTTTCCAATGAAATTAGCCTGAAAGTGTCTTATTTTACGTGTAAATACTGTTAAAATTGTGAAAAATAGCACTTTTCCAATGAAATTAGCCTGAAAGTGTCTTATTTTACGTGTAAATACTGTTAAAATTGTGAAAAATAGCACTTTTCCAATGAAATTAGCCTGAAAGTGTCTTATTTTACGTGTAAATACTGTTAAAATTGTGAAAAATAGCACTTTTTCCAATGAAATTAGCCTGAAAGTGTCTTATTTTACGTGTAAATACTGTTAAAATTGTGAAAAATAGCACTTTTCCAATGAAATTAGCCTGAAAGTGTCTTATTTTACGTGTAAATACTGTTAAAATTGTGAAAAATAGCACTTTTCCAATGAAATTAGCCTGAAAGTGTCTTATTTTACGTGTAAATACTGTTAAAATTGTGAAAAATAGCACTTTTCCAATGAAATTAGCCTGAAAGTGTCTTATTTTACGTGTAAATACTGTTAAAATTGTGAAAAATAGCACTTTTCCAATGAAATTAGCCTGAAAGTGTCTTATTTTACGTGTAAATACTGTTAAAATTGTGAAAAATAGCACTTTTCCAATGAAATTAGCCTGAAAGTGTCTTATTTTACGTGTAAATACTGTTAAAATTGTGAAAAATAGCACTTTTCCAATGAAATTAGCCTGAAAGTGTCTTATTTTACGTGTAAATACTGTTAAAATTGTGAAAAATAGCACTTTTCCAATGAAATTAGCCTGAAAGTGTCTTATTTTACGTGTAAATACTGTTAAAATTGTGAAAAATAGCACTTTTTCCAATGAAATTAGCCTGAAAGTGTCTTATTTTACGTGTAAATACTGTTAAAATTGTGAAAAATAGCACTTTTCCAATGAAATTAGCCTGAAAGTGTCTTATTTTACGTGTAAATACTGTTAAAATTGTGAAAAATAGCACTTTTCCAATGAAATTAGCCTGAAAGTGTCTTATTTTACGTGTAAATACTGTTAAAATTGTGAAAAATAGCACTTTTCCAATGAAATTAGCCTGAAAGTGTCTTATTTTACGTGTAAATACTGTTAAAATTGTGAAAAATAGCACTTTTCCAATGAAATTAGCCTGAAAGTGTCTTATTTTACGTGTAAATACTGTTAAAATTGTGAAAAATAGCACTTTTCAATGAAATTAGCCTGAAAGTGTCTTATTTTACGTGTAAATACTGTTAAAATTGTGAAAAATAGCACTTTTCCAATGAAATTAGCCTGAAAGTGTCTTATTTTACGTGTAAATACTGTTAAAATTGTGAAAAATAGCACTTTTCCAATGAAATTAGCCTGAAAGTGTCTTATTTTACGTGTAAATACTGTTAAAATTGTGAAAAATAGCACTTTTCCAATGAAATTAGCCTGAAAGTGTCTTATTTTACGTGTAAATACTGTTAAAATTGTGAAAAATAGCACTTTTTCCAATGAAATTAGCCTGAAAGTGTCTTATTTTACGTGTAAATACTGTTAAAATTGTGAAAAATAGCACTTTTCCAATGAAATTAGCCTGAAAGTGTCTTATTTTACGTGTAAATACTGTTAAAATTGTGAAAAATAGCACTTTTCCAATGAATTAAGCCTGAAAGTGTCTTATTTTACGTGTAAATACTGTTAAAATTGTGAAAAATAGCACTTTTCCAATGAAATTAGCCTGAAAGTGTCTTATTTTACGTGTAAATACTGTTAAAATTGTGAAAAATAGCACTTTTTCCAATGAAATTAGCCTGAAAGTGTCTTATTTTACGTGTAAATACTGTTAAAATTGTGAAAAATAGCACTTTTCAATGAATTAGCCTGAAAGTGTCTTATTTTACGTGTAAATACTGTTTAAATTGTGAAAAATAGCACTTTTCCAATGAAATTAGCCTGAAAGTGTCTTATTTTACGTGTAAATACTGTTAAAATTGTGAAAAATAGCACTTTTCCAATGAAATTAGCCTGAAAGTGTCTTATTTTACGTGTAAATACTGTTAAAATTGTGAAAAATAGCACTTTTCCAATGAAATTAGCCTGAAAGTGTCTTATTTTACGTGTAAATACTGTTAAAATTGTGAAAAATAGCACTTTTCCAATGAAATTAGCCTGAAAGTGTCTTATTTTACGTGTAAATACTGTTAAAATTGTGAAAAATAGCACTTTTCCAATGAAATTAGCCTGAAAGTGTCTTATTTTACGTGTAAATACTGTTAAAATTGTGAAAAATAGCACTTTTCCAATGAAATTAGCCTGAAAGTGTCTTATTTTACGTGTAAATACTGTTAAAATTGTGAAAAATAGCACTTTTCCAATGAAATTAGCCTGAAAGTGTCTTATTTTACGTGTAAATACTGTTAAAATTGTGAAAAATAGCACTTTTCCAATGAAATTAGCCTGAAAGTGTCTTATTTTACGTGTAAATACTGTTAAAATTGTGAAAAATAGCACTTTTCCAATGAAATTAGCCTGAAAGTGTCTTATTTTACGTGTAAATACTGTTAAAATTGTGAAAAATAGCACTTTTCCAATGAAATTAGCCTGAAAGTGTCTTATTTTACGTGTAAATACTGTTAAAATTGTGAAAAATAGCACTTTTCCAATGAAATTAGCCTGAAAGTGTCTTATTTTACGTGTAAATACTGTTAAAATTGTGAAAAATAGCACTTTTTCCAATGAAATTAGCCTGAAAGTGTCTTATTTTACGTGTAAATACTGTTAAAATTGTGAAAAATAGCACTTTTCAATGAAATTAGCCTGAAAGTGTCTTATTTTACGTGTAAATACTGTTAAAATTGTGAAAAATAGCACTTTTCCAATGAAATTAGCCTGAAAGTGTCTTATTTTACGTGTAAATACTGTTAAAATTGTGAAAAATAGCACTTTTCCAATGAAATTAGCCTGAAAGTGTCTTATTTTACGTGTAAATACTGTTAAAATTGTGAAAAATAGCACTTTTCCAATGAAATTAGCCTGAAAGTGTCTTATTTTACGTGTAAATACTGTTAAAATTGTGAAAAATAGCACTTTTCCAATGAAATTAGCCTGAAAGTGTCTTATTTTACGTGTAAATACTGTTTAAAATTGTGAAAAATAGCACTTTTCCAATGAAATTAGCCTGAAAGTGTCTTATTTTACGTGTAAATACTGTTAAAATTGTGAAAAATAGCACTTTTCCAATGAAATTAGCCTGAAAGTGTCTTATTTTACGTGTAAATACTGTTAAAATTGTGAAAAATAGCACTTTTCCAATGAAATTAGCCTGAAAGTGTCTTATTTTACGTGTAAATACTTTTAAAATTGTGAAAAATAGCACTTTTCCAATGAAATTAGCCTGAAAGTGTCTTATTTTACGTGTAAATACTGTTAAAATTGTGAAAAATAGCACTTTTCCAATGAAATTAGCCTGAAAGTGTCTTATTTTACGTGTAAATACTGTTAAAATTGTGAAAAATAGCACTTTTTCAATGAAATTAGCCTGAAAGTGTCTTATTTTACGTGTAAATACTGTTAAAATTGTGAAAAATAGCACTTTTCCAATGAAATTAGCCTGAAAGTGTCTTATTTTACGTGTAAATACTGTTAAAATTGTGAAAAATAGCACTTTTTCCAATGAAATTAGCCTGAAAGTGTCTTATTTTACGTGTAAATACTGTTAAAATTGTGAAAAATAGCACTTTTTCAATGAAATTAAGCCTGAAAGTGTCTTATTTTACGTGTAAATACTGTTAAAATTGTGAAAAATAGCACTTTTTCAATGTAATAGCCTGAAAGTGTCTTATTTTACGTGTAAATACTGTTAAAATTGTGAAAAATAGCACTTTTTCAATGAAATTAGCCTGAAAGTGTCTTATTTTACGTGTAAATACTGTTAAAATTGTGAAAAATAGCACTTTTCCAATGAATTAGCCTGAAAGTGTCTTATTTTACGTGTAAATACTGTTAAAATTGTGAAAAATAGCACTTTTTCAATGAAATTAGCCTGAAAGTGTCTTATTTTACGTGTAAATACTGTTAAAATTGTGAAAAATAGCACTTTTTCAATGAAAGTGTCTTATTTTACGTGTAAATACTGTTAAAATTGTAAAAAATAGCACTTTTTCAATGAAATTAACCTGAAAGTGTCTTATTTTACGTGTAAATACTGTTAAAATTGTGAAAAATAGCACTTTTTCAATGAAATTAGCCTGAAAGTGTCTTATTTTACGTGTAAATACTGTTAAAATTGTGAAAAATAGCACTTTTCCAATGAAATTAGCCTGAAAGTGTCTTATTTTACGTGTAAATACTGTTTAAAATTGTGAAAAATAGCACTTTTCCAATGAAATTAGCCTGAAAGTGTCTTATTTTACGTGTAAATACTGTTAAAATTGTGAAAAATAGCACTTTTTCAATGAAATTAGCCTGAAAGTGTCTTATTTTACGTGTAAATACTGTTTAAAATTGTGAAAAATAGCACTTTTCCAATGAAATTAGCCTGAAAGTGTCTTATTTTACGTGTAAATACTGTTTAAAATTGTGAAAAATAGCACTTTTCCAATGAAATTAGCCTGAAAGTGTCTTATTTTACGTGTAAATACTGTTAAAATTGTGAAAAATAGCACTTTTCCAATGAAATTAGCCTGAAAGTGTCTTATTTTACGTGTAAATACTGTTAAAATTGTGAAAAATAGCACTTTTTCCAATGAAATTAGCCTGAAAGTGTCTTATTTTACGTGTAAATACTGTTAAAATTGTGAAAAATAGCACTTTTCCAATGAAATTAGCCTGAAAGTGTCTTATTTTACGTGTAAATACTGTTAAAATTGTGAAAAATAGCACTTTTCCAATGAAATTAGCCTGAAAGTGTCTTATTTTACGTGTAAATACTGTTAAAATTGTGAAAAAATAGCACTTTTCCAATGAAATTAGCCTGAAAGTGTCTTATTTTACGTGTAAATACTGTTAAAATTGTGAAAAATAGCACTTTTCCAATGAAATTAGCCTGAAAGTGTCTTATTTTACGTGTAAATACTGTTAAAATTGTGAAAAATAGCACTTTTTCAATGAATTTAGCCTGAAAGTGTCTTATTTTACGTGTAAATACTGTTAAAATTGTGAAAAATAGCACTTTTCCAATGAAATTAGCCTGAAAGTGTCTTATTTTACGTGTAAATACTGTTAAAATTGTGAAAAATAGCACTTTTCCAATGAAATTAGCCTGAAAGTGTCTTATTTTACGTGTAAATACTGTTAAAATTGTGAAAAATAGCACTTTTCCAATGAAATTAGCCTGAAAGTGTCTTATTTTACGTGTAAATACTGTTAAAATTGTGAAAAATAGCACTTTTCCAATGAATTAGCCTGAAAGTGTCTTATTTTACGTGTAAATACTGTTAAAATTGTGAAAAATAGCACTTTTCCAATGAAATTAGCCTGAAAGTGTCTTATTTTACGTGTAAATACTGTTAAAATTGTGAAAAATAGCACTTTTCCAATGAAATTAGCCTGAAAGTGTCTTATTTTACGTGTAAATACTGTTAAAATTGTGAAAAATAGCACTTTTCCAATGAAATTAGCCTGAAAGTGTCTTATTTTACGTGTAAATACTGTTAAAATTGTGAAAAATAGCACTTTTCCAATGAAATTAGCCTGAAAGTGTCTTATTTTACGTGTAAATACTGTTAAAATTGTGAAAAATAGCACTTTTTCCAATGAAATTAGCCTGAAAGTGTCTTATTTTACGTGTAAATACTGTTAAAATTGTGAAAAATAGCACTTTTTCAATGAAATTAGCCTGAAAGTGTCTTATTTTACGTGTAAATACTGTTAAAATTGTGAAAAATAGCACTTTTCCAATGAAATTAGCCTGAAAGTGTCTTATTTTACGTGTAAATACTGTTAAAATTGTGAAAAATAGCACTTTTCCAATGAAATTAGCCTGAAAGTGTCTTATTTTACGTGTAAATACTGTTAAAATTGTGAAAAATAGCACTTTTCCAATGAAATTAGCCTGAAAGTGTCTTATTTTACGTGTAAATACTGTTAAAATTGTGAAAAATAGCACTTTTCCAATGAAATTAGCCTGAAAGTGTCTTATTTTACGTGTAAATACTGTTAAAATTGTGAAAAATAGCACTTTTTCAATGAAATTAGCCTGAAAGTGTCTTATTTTACGTGTAAATACTGTTAAAATTGTGAAAAATAGCACTTTTTCCAATGAAATTAGCCTGAAAGTGTCTTATTTTACGTGTAAATACTGTTAAAATTGTGAAAAATAGCACTTTTTCAATGAAATTAGCCTGAAAGTGTCTTATTTTACGTGTAAATACTGTTAAAATTGTGAAAAATAGCACTTTTCCAATGAAATTAGCCTGAAAGTGTCTTATTTTACGTGTAAATACTGTTAAAATTGTGAAAAATAGCACTTTTCCAATGAAATTAGCCTGAAAGTGTCTTATTTTACGTGTAAATACTGTTAAAATTGTGAAAAATAGCACTTTTCAATGAAATTAGCCTGAAAGTGTCTTATTTTACGTGTAAATACTGTTAAAATTGTGAAAAATAGCACTTTTCAATGAAATTAGCCTGAAAGTGTCTTATTTTACGTGTAAATACTGTTAAAATTGTGAAAAATAGCACTTTTCCAATGAAATTAGCCTGAAAGTGTCTTATTTTACGTGTAAATACTGTTAAAATTGTGAAAAATAGCACTTTTTCAATGAAATTAGCCTGAAAGTGTCTTATTTTACGTGTAAATACTGTTAAAATTGTGAAAAATAGCACTTTTCCAATGAAATTAGCCTGAAAGTGTCTTATTTTACGTGTAAATACTGTTAAAATTGTGAAAAATAGCACTTTTCAATGAAATTAGCCTGAAAGTGTCTTATTTTACGTGTAAATACTGTTAAAATTGTGAAAAATAGCACTTTTTCAATGAAATTAGCCTGAAAGTGTCTTATTTTACGTGTAAATACTGTTAAAATTGTGAAAAATAGCACTTTTCCAATGAAATTAGCCTGAAAGTGTCTTATTTTACGTGTAAATACTGTTAAAATTGTGAAAAATAGCACTTTTCCAATGAATTAGCCTGAAAGTGTCTTATTTTACGTGTAAATACTGTTAAAATTGTGAAAAATAGCACTTTTTCAATGAAATTAGCCTGAAAGTGTCTTATTTTACGTGTAAATACTGTTAAAATTGTGAAAAATAGCACTTTTCCAATGAAATTAGCCTGAAAGTGTCTTATTTTACGTGTAAATACTGTTAAAATTGTGAAAAATAGCACTTTTTCAATGAAATTAGCCTGAAAGTGTCTTATTTTACGTGTAAATACTGTTAAAATTGTGAAAAATAGCACTTTTTCAATGAAATTAGCCTGAAAGTGTCTTATTTTACGTGTAAATACTGTTAAAATTGTGAAAAATAGCACTTTTCAATGAAATTAGCCTGAAAGTGTCTTATTTTACGTGTAAATACTGTTAAAATTGTGAAAAATAGCACTTTTTCAATGAAATTAGCCTGAAAGTGTCTTATTTTACGTGTAAATACTGTTAAAATTGTGAAAAATAGCACTTTTCCAATGAAATTAGCCTGAAAGTGTCTTATTTTACGTGTAAATACTGTTAAAATTGTGAAAAATAGCACTTTTCCAATGAAATTAGCCTGAAAGTGTCTTATTTTACGTGTAAATACTGTTAAAATTGTGAAAAATAGCACTTTTTCCAATGAAATTAGCCTGAAAGTGTCTTATTTTACGTGTAAATACTGTTAAAATTGTGAAAAATAGCACTTTTCCAATGAAATTAGCCTGAAAGTGTCTTATTTTACGTGTAAATACTGTTAAAATTGTGAAAAATAGCACTTTTCCAATGAAATTAGCCTGAAAGTGTCTTATTTTACGTGTAAATACTGTTAAAATTGTGAAAAATAGCACTTTTCCAATGAAATTAGCCTGAAAGTGTCTTATTTTACGTGTAAATACTGTTAAAATTGTGAAAAATAGCACTTTTCCAATGAAATTAGCCTGAAAGTGTCTTATTTTACGTGTAAATACTGTTAAAATTGTGAAAAATAGCACTTTTCCAATGAAATTAGCCTGAAAGTGTCTTATTTTACGTGTAAATACTGTTAAAATTGTGAAAAATAGCACTTTTCCAATGAAATTAGCCTGAAAGTGTCTTATTTTACGTGTAAATACTGTTAAAATTGTGAAAAATAGCACTTTTTCAATGAAATTAGCCTGAAAGTGTCTTATTTTACGTGTAAATACTGTTAAAATTGTGAAAAATAGCACTTTTTCCAATGAAATTAGCCTGAAAGTGTCTTATTTTACGTGTAAATACTGTTAAAATTGTGAAAAATAGCACTTTTCAATGAAATTAGCCTGAAAGTGTCTTATTTTACGTGTAAATACTGTTAAATTGTGAAAAATAGCACTTTTTCCAATGAAATTAGCCTGAAAGTGTCTTATTTTACGTGTAAATACTGTTAAAATTGTGAAAAATAGCACTTTTCCAATGAAATAGCCTGAAAGTGTCTTATTTTACGTGTAAATACTGTTAAAATTGTGAAAAATAGCACTTTTTCCAATGAAATTAGCCTGAAAGTGTCTTATTTTACGTGTAAATACTGTTAAAATTGTGAAAAATAGCACTTTTCCAATGAAATTAGCCTGAAAGTGTCTTATTTTACGTGTAAATACTGTTAAAATTGTGAAAAATAGCACTTTTCCAATGAAATTAGCCTGAAAGTGTCTTATTTTACGTGTAAATACTGTTAAAATTGTGAAAAATAGCACTTTTCCAATGAAATTAGCCTGAAAGTGTCTTATTTTACGTGTAAATACTGTTAAAATTGTGAAAAATAGCACTTTTCCAATGAAATTAGCCTGAAAGTGTCTTATTTTACGTGTAAATACTGTTAAAATTGTGAAAAATAGCACTTTTTCCAATGAAATTAGCCTGAAAGTGTCTTATTTTACGTGTAAATACTGTTAAAATTGTGAAAAATAGCACCTTTTCAATGAAATTAGCCTGAAAGTGTCTTATTTTACGTGTAAATACTGTTAAAATTGTGAAAAATAGCACTTTTCCAATGAAATTAGCCTGAAAGTGTCTTATTTTACGTGTAAATACTGTTAAAATTGTGAAAAATAGCACTTTTTCAATGAAATTAGCCTGAAAGTGTCTTATTTTACGTGTAAATACTGTTAAAATTGTGAAAAATAGCACTTTTTCAATGAAATTAGCCTGAAAGTGTCTTATTTTACGTGTAAATACTGTTAAAATTGTGAAAAATAGCACTTTTTCAATGAAATTAGCCTGAAAGTGTCTTATTTTACGTGTAAATACTGTTAAAATTGTGAAAAATAGCACTTTTCAATGAAATTAGCCTGAAAGTGTCTTATTTTACGTGTAAATACTGTTAAAATTGTGAAAAATAGCACTTTTTCCAATGAAATTAGCCTGAAAGTGTCTTATTTTACGTGTAAATACTGTTAAAATTGTGAAAAATAGCACTTTTTCAATGAAATTAGCCTGAAAGTGTCTTATTTTACGTGTAAATACTGTTAAAATTGTGAAAAATAGCACTTTTTCAATGAAATTAGCCTGAAAGTGTCTTATTTTACGTGTAAATACTGTTAAAATTGTGAAAAATAGCACTTTTTCAATGAAATTAGCCTGAAAGTGTCTTATTTTACGTGTAAATACTGTTTAAATTGTGAAAAATAGCACTTTTCCAATGAAATTAGCCTGAAAGTGTCTTATTTTACGTGTAAATACTGTTAAAATTGTGAAAAATAGCACTTTTCCAATGAAATTAGCCTGAAAGTGTCTTATTTTACGTGTAAATACTGTTTAAATTGTGAAAAATAGCACTTTTCCAATGTATTTAGCCTGAAAGTGTCTTATTTTACGTGTAAATACTGTTTAAATTGTGAAAAATAGCACTTTTCAATGTATTAGCCTGAAAGTGTCTTATTTTACGTGTAAATACTGTTTAAATTGTGAAAAATAGCACTTTTTCAATGAAATTAGCCTGAAAGTGTCTTATTTTACGTGTAAATACTGTTTAAATTGTGAAAAATAGCACTTTTCCAATGTATTTAGCCTGAAAGTGTCTTATTTTACGTGTAAATACTGTTTAAATTGTGAAAAATAGCACTTTTCCAATGTATTTAGCCTGAAAGTGTCTTATTTTACGTGTAAATACTGTTTAAATTGTGAAAAATAGCACTTTTCCAATGAAATTAGCCTGAAAGTGTCTTATTTTACGTGTAAATACTGTTTAAATTGTGAAAAATAGCACTTTTCCAATGAAATTAGCCTGAAAGTGTCTTATTTTACGTGTAAATACTGTTAAAATTGTGAAAAATAGCACTTTTCAATGAATTTAGCCTGAAAGTGTCTTATTTTACGTGTAAATACTGTTTAAAATTGTGAAAAATAGCACTTTTCCAATGAAATTAGCCTGAAAGTGTCTTATTTTACGTGTAAATACTGTTAAAATTGTGAAAAATAGCACTTTTCCAATGAAATTAGCCTGAAAGTGTCTTATTTTACGTGTAAATACTGTTTAAATTGTGAAAAATAGCACTTTTCCAATGAAATTAGCCTGAAAGTGTCTTATTTTACGTGTAAATACTGTTAAAATTGTGAAAAATAGCACTTTTCCAATGAAATTAGCCTGAAAGTGTCTTATTTTACGTGTAAATACTGTTAAAATTGTGAAAAATAGCACTTTTTCAATGAAATTAGCCTGAAAGTGTCTTATTTTACGTGTAAATACTGTTAAAATTGTGAAAAATAGCACTTTTCAATGAAATTAGCCTGAAAGTGTCTTATTTTACGTGTAAATACTGTTAAAATTGTGAAAAATAGCACTTTTCAATGAAATTAGCCTGAAAGTGTCTTATTTTACGTGTAAATACTGTTAAAATTGTGAAAAATAGCACTTTTTCAATGAAATTAGCCTGAAAGTGTCTTATTTTACGTGTAAATACTGTTAAAATTGTGAAAAATAGCACTTTTTCAATGAAATTAGCCTGAAAGTGTCTTATTTTACGTGTAAATACTGTTAAAATTGTGAAAAATAGCACTTTTCCAATGAAATTAGCCTGAAAGTGTCTTATTTTACGTGTAAATACTGTTTAAAATTGTGAAAAATAGCACTTTTTCAATGAAATTAGCCTGAAAGTGTCTTATTTTACGTGTAAATACTGTTAAAATTGTGAAAAATAGCACTTTTCCAATGAAATTAGCCTGAAAGTGTCTTATTTTACGTGTAAATACTGTTAAAATTGTGAAAAATAGCACTTTTCCAATGAAATTAGCCTGAAAGTGTCTTATTTTACGTGTAAATACTGTTTAAAATTGTGAAAAATAGCACTTTTCAATGAAATTAGCCTGAAAGTGTCTTATTTTACGTGTAAATACTGTTAAAATTGTGAAAAATAGCACTTTTTCAATGAATTAGCCTGAAAGTGTCTTATTTTACGTGTAAATACTGTTAAAATTGTGAAAAATAGCACTTTTTCAATGAATTAGCCTGAAAGTGTCTTATTTTACGTGTAAATACTGTTAAAATTGTGAAAAATAGCACTTTTCAATGAATTAGCCTGAAAGTGTCTTATTTTACGTGTAAATACTGTTAAAATTGTGAAAAATAGCACTTTTTCAATGAAATTAGCCTGAAAGTGTCTTATTTTACGTGTAAATACTGTTAAAATTGTGAAAAATAGCACTTTTTCAATGAAATTAGCCTGAAAGTGTCTTATTTTACGTGTAAATACTGTTAAATTGTGAAAAATAGCACTTTTCAATGAAATTAGCCTGAAAGTGTCTTATTTTACGTGTAAATACTGTTAAAATTGTGAAAAATAGCACTTTTCCAATGAAATTAGCCTGAAAGTGTCTTATTTCCGTGTAAATACTGTTAAAATTGTGAAAAATAGCACTTTTCCAATGAAATTAGCCTGAAAGTGTCTTATTTTACGTGTAAATACTGTTAAAATTGTGAAAAATAGCACTTTTCCAATGAAATTAGCCTGAAAGTGTCTTATTTTACGTGTAAATACTGTTAAAATTGTGAAAAATAGCACTTTTCCAATGAAATTAGCCTCAAAGTGTCTTATTTTACGTGTAAATACTGTTAAATTGTGAAAAATAGCACTTTTTCAATGAAATTAGCCTCAAAGTGTCTTATTTTACGTGTAAATACTGTTAAAATTGTGAAAAATAGCACTTTTCCAATGAATTAGCCTGAAAGTGTCTTATTTTACGTGTAAATACTGTTAAAATTGTGAAAAATAGCACTTTTTCCAATGAAATTAAGCCTGAAAGTGTCTTATTTTACGTGTAAATACTGTTAAAATTGTGAAAAATAGCACTTTTCCAATGAAATTAGCCTGAAAGTGTCTTATTTTACGTGTAAATACTGTTAAAATTGTGAAAAATAGCACTTTTCCAATGAAATTAGCCTGAAAGTGTCTTATTTTACGTGTAAATACTGTTAAAATTGTGAAAAATAGCACTTTTCCAATGAAATTAGCCTGAAAGTGTCTTATTTTACGTGTAAATACTGTTAAAATTGTGAAAAATAGCACTTTTCCAATGAAATTAGCCTGAAAGTGTCTTATTTTACGTGTAAATACTGTTAAAATTGTGAAAAATAGCACTTTTTCCAATGAAATTAGCCTGAAAGTGTCTTATTTTACGTGTAAATACTGTTAAAATTGTGAAAAATAGCACTTTTTCAATGAAATTAGCCTGAAAGTGTCTTATTTTACGTGTAAATACTGTTAAAATTGTGAAAAATAGCACTTTTTCAATGAAATTAGCCTGAAAGTGTCTTATTTTACGTGTAAATACTGTTAAAATTGTGAAAAAATAGCACTTTTCCAATGAAATTAGCCTGAAAGTGTCTTATTTTACGTGTAAATACTGTTAAAATTGTGAAAAATAGCACTTTTTCAATGAAATTAGCCTGAAAGTGTCTTATTTTACGTGTAAATACTGTTTAAATTGTGAAAAATAGCACTTTTTCAATGAAATTAGCCTGAAAGTGTCTTATTTTACGTGTAAATACTGTTAAAATTGTGAAAAATAGCACTTTTCCAATGAATTAGCCTGAAAGTGTCTTATTTTACGTGTAAATACTGTTAAAATTGTGAAAAATAGCACTTTTTCAATGAAATTAGCCTGAAAGTGTCTTATTTTACGTGTAAATACTGTTAAAATTGTGAAAAATAGCACTTTTCAATGAAATAGCCTGAAAGTGTCTTATTTTACGTGTAAATACTGTTAAAATTGTGAAAAATAGCACTTTTTCCAATGAAATTAGCCTGAAAGTGTCTTATTTTACGTGTAAATACTGTTAAAATTGTGAAAAATAGCACTTTTCAATGAAATTAGCCTGAAAGTGTCTTATTTTACGTGTAAATACTGTTAAAATTGTGAAAAATAGCACTTTTCCAATGAAATTAACCTGAAAGTGTCTTATTTTACGTGTAAATACTGTTAAAATTGTGAAAAATAGCACTTTTCCAATGAAATTAGCCTGAAAGTGTCTTATTTTACGTGTAAATACTGTTTAAAATTGTGAAAAATAGCACTTTTCCAATGAAATTAGCCTGAAAGTGTCTTATTTTACGTGTAAATACTGTTAAAATTGTGAAAAATAGCACTTTTCCAATGAAATTAGCCTGAAAGTGTCTTATTTTACGTGTAAATACTGTTAAAATTGTGAAAAATAGCACTTTTCCAATGAAATTAGCCTGAAAGTGTCTTATTTTACGTGTAAATACTGTTAAAATTGTGAAAAATAGCACTTTTTCCAATGAAATTAGCCTGAAAGTGTCTTATTTTACGTGTAAATACTGTTTAAAATTGTGAAAAATAGCACTTTTCCAATGAAATTAGCCTGAAAGTGTCTTATTTTACGTGTAAATACTGTTAAAATTGTGAAAAATAGCACTTTTCCAATGAAATTAGCCTGAAAGTGTCTTATTTTACGTGTAAATACTGTTAAATTGTGAAAAATAGCACTTTTTCAATGAAATTAGCCTGAAAGTGTCTTATTTTACGTGTAAATACTGTTAAAATTGTGAAAAATAGCACTTTTCCAATGAAATTAGCCTGAAAGTGTCTTATTTTACGTGTAAATACTGTTAAAATTGTGAAAAATAGCACTTTTCCAATGAAATTAGCCTGAAAGTGTCTTATTTTACGTGTAAATACTGTTAAAATTGTGAAAAATAGCACTTTTCCAATGAAATTAGCCTGAAAGTGTCTTATTTTACGTGTAAATACTGTTAAAATTGTGAAAAATAGCACTTTTTCCAATGAAATTAGCCTGAAAGTGTCTTATTTTACGTGTAAATACTGTTAAAATTGTGAAAAATAGCACTTTTCCAATGAAATTAGCCTGAAAGTGTCTTATTTTACGTGTAAATACTGTTAAAATTGTGAAAAATAGCACTTTTCCAATGAAATTAGCCTGAAAGTGTCTTATTTTACGTGTAAATACTGTTAAAATTGTGAAAAATAGCACTTTTCAATGAAATTAGCCTGAAAGTGTCTTATTTTACGTGTAAATACTGTTAAAATTGTGAAAAATAGCACTTTTCCAATGAAATTAGCCTGAAAGTGTCTTATTTTACGTGTAAATACTGTTAAAATTGTGAAAAATAGCACTTTTCCAATGAAATTAGCCTGAAAGTGTCTTATTTTACGTGTAAATACTGTTAAAATTGTGAAAAATAGCACTTTTCAATGAAATTAGCCTGAAAGTGTCTTATTTTACGTGTAAATACTGTTAAAATTGTGAAAAATAGCACTTTTTCCAATGAAATTAGCCTGAAAGTGTCTTATTTTACGTGTAAATACTGTTAAAATTGTGAAAAATAGCACTTTTCCAATGAAATTAGCCTGAAAGTGTCTTATTTTACGTGTAAATACTGTTAAAATTGTGAAAAATAGCACTTTTCCAATGAAATTAGCCTGAAAGTGTCTTATTTTACGTGTAAATACTGTTAAAATTGTGAAAAATAGCACTTTTCCAATGAAATTAGCCTGAAAGTGTCTTATTTTACGTGTAAATACTGTTAAAATTGTGAAAAATAGCACTTTTCCAATGAAATTAGCCTGAAAGTGTCTTATTTTACGTGTAAATACTGTTAAAATTGTGAAAAATAGCACTTTTCCAATGAAATTAGCCTGAAAGTGTCTTATTTTACGTGTAAATACTGTTAAAATTGTGAAAAATAGCACTTTTCCAATGAAATTAGCCTGAAAGTGTCTTATTTTACGTGTAAATACTGTTAAAATTGTGAAAAATAGCACTTTTCCAATGAAATTAGCCTGAAAGTGTCTTATTTTACGTGTAAATACTGTTAAAATTGTGAAAAATAGCACTTTTCCAATGAAATTAGCCTGAAAGTGTCTTATTTTACGTGTAAATACTGTTAAAATTGTGAAAAATAGCACTTTTTCAATGAAATTAGCCTGAAAGTGTCTTATTTTACGTGTAAATACTGTTAAAATTGTGAAAAATAGCACTTTTCCAATGAAATTAGCCTGAAAGTGTCTTATTTTACGTGTAAATACTGTTAAAATTGTGAAAAATAGCACTTTTCCAATGAAATTAGCCTGAAAGTGTCTTATTTTACGTGTAAATACTGTTAAAATTGTGAAAAATAGCACTTTTCCAATGAAATTAGCCTGAAAGTGTCTTATTTTACGTGTAAATACTGTTAAAATTGTGAAAAATAGCACTTTTCCAATGAAATTAGCCTGAAAGTGTCTTATTTTACGTGTAAATACTGTTAAAATTGTGAAAAATAGCACTTTTCAATGAAATTAGCCTGAAAGTGTCTTATTTTACGTGTAAATACTGTTAAAATTGTGAAAAATAGCACTTTTCCAATGAAATTAGCCTGAAAGTGTCTTATTTTACGTGTAAATACTGTTAAAATTGTGAAAAATAGCACTTTTTCAATGAAATTAGCCTGAAAGTGTCTTATTTTACGTGTAAATACTGTTAAAATTGTGAAAAATAGCACTTTTCCAATGAAATTAGCCTGAAAGTGTCTTATTTTACGTGTAAATACTGTTAAAATTGTGAAAAATAGCACTTTTCCAATGAAATTAGCCTGAAAGTGTCTTATTTTACGTGTAAATACTGTTAAAATTGTGAAAAATAGCACTTTTCCAATGAAATTAGCCTGAAAGTGTCTTATTTTACGTGTAAATACTGTTAAAATTGTGAAAAATAGCACTTTTCCAATGAAATTAGCCTGAAAGTGTCTTATTTTACGTGTAAATACTGTTAAAATTGTGAAAAATAGCACTTTTCCAATGAAATTAGCCTGAAAGTGTCTTATTTTACGTGAAAATACTGTTAAATTGTGAAAAATAGCACTTTTCCAATGAAATTAGCCTGAAAGTGTCTTATTTTACGTGTAAATACTGTTTAAATTGTGAAAAATAGCACTTTTCCAATGAAATTAGCCTGAAAGTGTCTTATTTTACGTGTAAATACTGTTAAAATTGTGAAAAATAGCACTTTTTCAATGAAATTAGCCTGAAAGTGTCTTATTTTACGTGTAAATACTGTTAAAATTGTGAAAAATAGCACTTTTTCAATGAAATTAGCCTGAAAGTGTCTTATTTTACGTGTAAATACTGTTAAAATTGTGAAAAATAGCACTTTTTCCAATGAAATTAGCCTGAAAGTGTCTTATTTTACGTGTAAATACTGTTAAAATTGTGAAAAATAGCACTTTTTCAATGAAATAAGCCTGAAAGTGTCTTATTTTACGTGTAAATACTGTTAAAATTGTGAAAAATAGCACTTTTCAATGAAATTAGCCTGAAAGTGTCTTATTTTACGTGTAAATACTGTTAAAATTGTGAAAAATAGCACCTTTTCAATGAAATTAGCCTGAAAGTGTCTTACTTTACGTATAAATACTGTTAAAATTGTGAAAAATAGCACTTTTCCAAGGAAATTAGCCTGAAAGTGTCTTATTTTACGTGTAAATACTGTTAAAATTGTGAAAAATAGCACTTTTCAATGAAATTAGCCTGAAAGTGTCTTATTTTACGTGTAAATACTGTTAAAATTGTGAAAAATAGCACTTTTTCAATGAAATTAGCCTGAAAGTGTCTTATTTTACGTGTAAATACTGTTAAAATTGTGAAAAATAGCACTTTTTCAATGAAATTAGCCTGAAAGTGTCTTATTTTACGTGTAAATACTGTTAAAATTGTGAAAAATAGCACTTTTTCAATGAAATTAGCCTGAAAGTGTCTTATTTTACGTGTAAATACTGTTAAAATTGTGAAAAATAGCACTTTTTCAATGAAATTAGCCTGAAAGTGTCTTATTTTACGTGTAAATACTGTTAAAATTGTGAAAAATAGCACTTTTCCAATGAAATTAGCCTGAAAGTGTCTTATTTTACGTGTAAATACTGTTAAAATTGTGAAAAATAGCACTTTTCCAATGAAATTAGCCTGAAAGTGTCTTATTTTACGTGTAAATACTGTTAAAATTGTGAAAAATAGCACTTTTCCAATGAAATTAGCCTGAAAGTGTCTTATTTTACGTGTAAATACTGTTAAAATTGTGAAAAATAGCACTTTTCCAATGAAATTAGCCTGAAAGTGTCTTATTTTACGTGTAAATACTGTTAAAATTGTGAAAAATAGCACTTTTCCAATGAAATTAGCCTGAAAGTGTCTTATTTTACGTGTAAATACTGTTAAAATTGTGAAAAATAGCACTTTTCCAATGAAATTAGCCTGAAAGTGTCTTATTTTACGTGTAAATACTGTTAAAATTGTGAAAAATAGCACTTTTCAATGAAATTAGCCTGAAAGTGTCTTATTTTACGTGTAAATACTGTTAAATTGTGAAAAATAGCACTTTTCCAATGAAATTAGCCTGAAAGTGTCTTATTTTACGTGTAAATACTGTTAAAATTGTGAAAAATAGCACTTTTCCAATGAAATTAGCCTGAAAGTGTCTTATTTTACGTGAAAATACTGTTAAATTGTAAAAATAGCACTTTTCCAATGAAATTAGCCTGAAAGTGTCTTATTTTACGTGTAAATACTGTTAAAATTGTGAAAAATAGCACTTTTTCAATGAAATTAGCCTGAAAGTGTCTTATTTTACGTGTAAATACTGTTAAATGTGAAAAATAGCACTTTTTCAATGAAATTAGCCTGAAAGTGTCTTATTTTACGTGTAAATACTGTTAAAATTGTGAAAAATAGCACTTTTCCAATGAAATTAGCCTGAAAGTGTCTTATTTTACGTGTAAATACTGTTAAAATTGTGAAAAATAGCACTTTTCCAATGAATTTAGCCTGAAAGTGTCTTATTTTACGTGTAAATACTGTTAAAATTGTGAAAAATAGCACTTTTCAATGAAATTAGCCTGAAAGTGTCTTATTTTACGTGTAAATACTGTTAAAATGTAGAAAAATAGCACTTTTTCCAATGAAATTAGCCTGAAAGTGTCTTATTTTACGTGTAAATACTGTTAAAATTGTGAAAAATAGCACTTTTCCAATGAAATTAGCCTGAAAGTGTCTTATTTTACGTGTAAATACTGTTAAAATTGTGAAAAATAGCACTTTTTCAATGAAATTAGCCTGAAAGTGTCTTATTTTACGTGTAAATACTGTTAAAATTGTGAAAAATAGCACTTTTTCAATGAAATTAGCCTGAAAGTGTCTTATTTTACGTGTAAATACTGTTAAAATTGTGAAAAATAGCACTTTTCAATGAAATTAGCCTGAAAGTGTCTTATTTTACGTGTAAATACTGTTAAAATTGTGAAAAATAGCACTTTTCAATGAAATTAGCCTGAAAGTGTCTTATTTTACGTGTAAATACTGTTAAAATTGTGAAAAATAGCACTTTTTCAATGAAATTAGCCTGAAAGTGTCTTATTTTACGTGTAAATACTGTTAAAATTGTGAAAAATAGCACTTTTTCAATGAAATTAGCCTGAAAGTGTCTTATTTTACGTGTAAATACTGTTAAAATTGTGAAAAATAGCACTTTTTCAATGAAATTAGCCTGAAAGTGTCTTATTTTACGTGTAAATACTTGTTAAAATTGTGAAAAATAGCACTTTTCAATGAAATTAGCCTGAAAGTGTCTTATTTTACGTGTAAATACTGTTAAAATTGTGAAAAATAGCACTTTTTCAATGAAATTAGCCTGAAAGTGTCTTATTTTACGTGTAAATACTGTTAAAATTGTGAAAAATAGCACTTTTTCAATGAAATTAGCCTGAAAGTGTTTTATTTTACGTGTAAATACTGTTAAAATTGTGAAAAATAGCACTTTTTCAATGAAATTAGCCTGAAAGTGTCTTATTTTACGTGTAAATACTGTTAAAATTGTGAAAAATAGCACTTTTTCAATGAAATTAGCCTGAAAGTGTCTTATTTTACGTGTAAATACTGTTAAAATTGTGAAAAATAGCACTTTTTCAATGAAATTAGCCTGAAAGTGTCTTATTTTACGTGTAAATACTGTTAAAATTGTGAAAATAGCACTTTTTCAATGAAATTAGCCTGAAAGTGTCTTATTTTACGTGTAAATACTGTTAAAATTGTGAAAAATAGCACTTTTCAATGAAATTAGCCTGAAAGTGTCTATTTTACGTGTAAATACTGTTAAAATTGTGAAAAATAGCACTTTTTCAATGAAATTAGCCTGAAAGTGTCTTATTTTACGTGTAAATACTGTTAAAATTGTGAAAAATAGCACTTTTTCAATGAAATTAGCCTGAAAGTGTCTTATTTTACGTGTAAATACTGTTAAAATTGTGAAAAATAGCACTTTTTCAATGAAATTAGCCTGAAAGTGTCTTATTTTACGTGTAAATACTGTTAAAATTGTGAAAAATAGCACTTTTTCAATGAAATTAGCCTGAAAGTGTCTTATTTTACGTGTAAATACTGTTAAAATTGTGAAAAATAGCACTTTTTCAATGAAATTAGCCTGAAAGTGTCTTATTTTACGTGTAAATACTGTTAAAATTGTGAAAAATAGCACTTTTCAATGAAATTAGCCTGAAAGTGTCTTATTTTACGTGTAAATACTGTTAAAATTGTGAAAAATAGCACTTTTTCAATGAAATTAGCCTGAAAGTGTCTTATTTTACGTGTAAATACTGTTAAAATTGTGAAAAATAGCACTTTTCCAATGAAATTAGCCTGAAAGTGTCTTATTTTACGTGTAAATACTGTTAAAATTGTGAAAAATAGCACTTTTCCAATGAAATTAGCCTGAAAGTGTCTTATTTTACGTGTAAATACTGTTAAAATTGTGAAAAATAGCACTTTTTCCAATGAAATTAGCCTGAAAGTGTCTTATTTTACGTGTAAATACTGTTTAAAATTGTGAAAAATAGCACTTTTTCAATGAAATTAGCCTGAAAGTGTCTTATTTTACGTGTAAATACTGTTAAAATTGTGAAAAATAGCACTTTTCCAATGAAATTAGCCTGAAAGTGTCTTATTTTACGTGTAAATACTGTTAAAATTGTGAAAAATAGCACTTTTTCAATGAAATTAGCCTGAAAGTGTCTTATTTTACGTGTAAATACTGTTAAAATTGTGAAAAATAGCACTTTTTCAATGAAATTAGCCTGAAAGTGTCTTATTTTACGTGTAAATACTGTTAAAATTGTGAAAAATAGCACTTTTTCAATGAAATTAGCCTGAAAGTGTCTTATTTTACGTGTAAATACTGTTAAAATTGTGAAAAATTGCACTTTTTCAATGAAATTAGCCTGAAAGTGTCCTATTTTACGTGTGAATACTTGTAAAATTGTGAAAAATAGCACTTTTTCAATGAAATTAGCCTGAAAGTGTCCTATTTTACGTGTGAATACTTGTAAAATTGTGAAAAATAGCACTTTTTCAATGAAATTAGCCTGAAAGTGTCTTATTTTACGTGTAAATACTGTTAAAATTGTGAAAAATAGCACTTTTTCAATGAAATTAGCCTGAAAGTGTCTTATTTTACGTGTAAATACTGTTAAAATTGTGAAAAATAGCACTTTTTCAATGAAATTAGCCTGAAAGTGTCTTATTTTACGTGTAAATACTTGTTAAATTGTGAAAAATAGCACTTTTTCAATGTAATTAGCCTGAAAGTGTCTTATTTTACGTGTGAATACTTGTAAAATTGTGAAAAATAGCACTTTTTCAATGAAATTAGCCTGAAAGTGTCTTATTTTACGTGTAAATACTGTTAAAATTGTGAAAAATTGCACTTTTTCCAATGAAATTAGCCTGAAGTTCTATTTACGTGTGAATACTGTAAATTGTGAAAATTGCACTTTTCAATGAAATTAGCCCTGAAAGTGTCTATTTACGTGTAATAACTTGTAAAATTGTGAAAAATAGCATTTTCAATGAAATTAAGCCTTGAAAGTGTCTTATTTTTACGTGTAAATACTTGTAAAATTGTGAAAAATAGCACTTTTTCAATGAAATTAGCCTGAAAGTGTCTTATTTTACGTGTAAATACTGTTAAAATTGTAAATATCAGCACTTTTTACTTAATTTAGCCTGAAAGTGTCTTATTTTCGTATGAAATAGTTAATAACGCACTCACGGGTTTAGAGTTTTTAAAAAATTATTTCTATTTTATTAACAACTCTTATTTAAACTCGTGAACGCGGGATGCGATCCTACTCGGTACGGGTTTCACGCCGGTCCGTCTCGGTGTCAGGAGAATGCAGGAAAGAACCGATGATTGAGCGGGCTGCGATGTTTTATAGCTGCGTCATCCGATGGCGATCGGTGTTTACTTCTGGCAGCGATCATGATTCGAGCATGATTCGATCGACGATGGTTGGTGACACATTTTATGCTGCGTTGCAGAAAATGTGCTCTCGGCTCGGATGTTGATATTTATGTTATATTGCGCTCGCTTGATGCTCGGTGTTGCGGGTTGTGCTAACTCCTTACTGCGCTGTCGTCTTAACTCCTCCCCTCTTAAATGACTTTGCCCTCAAAGTCTCGTTGCTGCGTGGAATGAAGTTGGTCTGCTAACGAACGTTTCTGGTCGTTTCGCTTGAGTCATGTTTACTTTTATCGTCGTTCTCTTGAAGTGGAAGAATAAACAGATTATAAATGCGCATAGGCATATGAATGCAAAAGTTCCTCCGAATACATTAATTTTCCATCTTAGAGAATCATTCTGCAAGTTAATACTTTTTAGTTTTTCTCTATGTTCTATGGTGAGTTTTTGTACGAGTTGGAGAGGCGGTTTATGTTCGATTTCACCCTTATCGATGTTGATTCCTGCTGTTGATTTGAATGGTTTACCAGGAATGGTGACTTCGTCGTTTGAATAAATTTCTCCATTAATGATAATGTTACAATTTTCGAATTGTATGACGTAGGAACCGTTCAGTACTTGGTTCATTTTGCTGCAGTTTGATGCGATTTCTGCTATTGCGTCGTTGATTAGTATTGTGTCGTCTTTGATTCTTTTTATGAAGCCTCGACTATAAATCTTTTCGTAGTCACATTGTGAATCTTCTCTTCTCACAATTTGTTGAATGCATGTTGTGGGTTGTTGTATGCCGATTTGCGGACATATATAAACATCTTCTTGTTGTTGGCACTTCTCTGTCATGGAATATACGTGGGTTTGATTTTGTAATATAAAGTTTTGTGTGACGATTATACGTGCATCGTGTTGTATTATCGAGTCAATGTATTCGTACTCGTAGATTTTTGAAGATAGTTTGGGGAACTTTAGCATGTATAGTATATGAGATTCATTTACTGCTACTTGGGCAGTTGATTGCCTTAGCAATTCTTCCGGTGTGTTGTATTTAATGTTATTCTTCTCAAGAAACTGTTCTATTGATGTCAGATCCTCAAGGGATAGTAGCTTACTGCTCGGAATACCGTTTTTAGCTAACAGTATAGCGTCTTCTATGACATCCAATTTTTCTTGTAGCATATTTATGTTGGAAAGTAGAATAAGTTTCCGAATTTCCACTTGGTGTGACTCATAGCGTTCGTTTTCGATATTTACGACTTGGTTAGCGACATCAGTTATTTGTTTCAACCTGTCGTTGAAGCCTTGGTTGATTATTATTTGTTTGTTGCTTTCTGCTATCAGGGAGTTCATTGTGGAGTTTATGACATGTAGGTCGTCTGCATCTGGAGTTCCAGCGATCCATTTCCAAATTTTTCCTATCGTGTCCCATCGTTTTTGTCTTTTCACAAATGGTTTGATTTTCGCAAAAGTGTCCTTTAGCATGCTAGCTTTTATGCTGATCAAATTTTCGATAGATTCAGTAGAATTTCCATTTGGACTATCTTGTAATGTTTTCTCTATTGTTTCGTTTATATCAGTTAAATCTATTGGATGTATTGTTCTTACGTATCCAATTTGAATCTTAGCTTTACCTATCGGTATTATGGCTAATGGATTGTTATTTAAATCATATATGTTTATGTCTGCGAAAATTAGTTTGATCAACAGGATCGTAAGTATTCTGTAACGATAGTTAAAACAATTTTGAAAAAGTATTAATATTTTTTCATTACTTTCTTAAGTTTACTTTATGTATTTTTCGATTGTTTGAATCGATAATATATGTTGGATGATTCTCCTTTACTTTTACTGCATTAAAACGACTTTCGCGTTTGTTATTCGTCTTTTTCTTTTCGAATGCATATTCGTTTTCTACGTAATCCTTATATTTTTCATCTTTGATTTTTTCTTCATTCTTTTTGAATATCTGTAGTATTCTTTCATTTGTTTTTTCTCTTATTCTTGATCTCTCTAGCGGATCGTTTGATATTTCTCCTACATACACATTTCGTGGTGTATCCTTTATGAATGAATGTATGCTGTGATTATACTTATAAACAGCTTGTTGTACTAATGTTATAATGCTCATCTCTGGATTGAGTTTTTTTGTGCATCTAGCGATTTCTCTAATTGTTGAATGGCAACGTTCTATTTGTCCATTCGTTTCTGAACGATTAACTGGAGTTTTAAATATTTTTGTTCCTAGGTTTAGTATTGATTGTTCGATAACGTTTGAGACAAACGTACATTCGTTGTCTATTACAATTTGAGCTGGTAAGTCCCAGTCATATAGGAGTTGTAGTAAAACTTCCTTTATATCAGCGATTGATTTCGATTTTATCGGTCGTATTTTAACGTATTTTGAAAATTTATCTATAGATGAGATAAATAAAAAGTTTGCGTTATAAGCAAATATGTCAATATGGATAATTTCTCCAGGATATGTCGGTATTGGTGTTTTTACTGGTATAAATTCTTGGGGTTTTCTCTCGTATTTTTCTGTTTTACATATCTCACAATTTTTTACAATGTTTTGAATACTTTTTCTCATTCCGGGAAAGTAGAATTTTTTTATAAATTGCAATGAGTTTTCCTTAGCATTTCTGTGAGCAAAATTATGAATATTCTTGATTTCTTCAATTTGTGTTTCTTCATCGCATAGGTCTTGTACTTGTCTTTGGGAAAATCTAGCTTTGATTGTTTTTGGATTGTAGAGAGTTTTATAAACTTCTTGGATAATTCCCATTGTTTGTTCATCTGTGTGAATTCCATTAATTACATTTGGATTGATTAATTTTTTGAATTTATCCTTGATAAAATCAGAAGTAAATGTTGGTTCAATAAAAATATGTCTTCTGAATTTTGGGAAAGGGGTAATTAATTGGTATGAAGAATTAGTTCCAATTTTAAATACTAGTTGGTTGTGGAATACATTAATTGGTGCTTCTGTTGAAGGTATATAAGAATGATCGTCTTCGTCAGCTGAGTGCTGAGTTGGCGTTAATGAGTTTAGTTGTATACGGGAAAGTGCATCTGCTACAACGTTTGATCTTCCGGGTTTGTAGAATAATTGGTAATCGTGTTCCTCCATGAAAGATTTCCATCTTTTCAGTTTTGCGTTGTTGTTCTGCGGAGATAAAGCAAATGTTAATGGTTGATGATCTGTATGAATATTAATTTTAGCTCCGTATATGAAATTTCTCAATGTTTGTAGTGCCCAAACGATGGCAAGCATTTCCTTTTCGTTGGTTGCATAATTTTCCTCTGTTTTGGAAAGAGTACGAGAAATGAAGGTTATCGGTCTATCACCGTCGTGACATTTTTGTGAAAGCACAGCTCCTAGTGCTTTTTCCGATGCGTCTGTTGTTAGTTCGAATGGCTTCTGGAAATCTGGAAAAGCTAAAACATCATTAGAAGATATTATGTCTTTAAGGGTTTGAAATGCGTTTTTTGCGGTTTGATCAAATTTAATAGGGAAATTTTTTGATTCGTGTTTGGAAATTTGGCGATGGCCATCCTCCCCTCTTAGGAGTTTTGTGATGGGTTTTGCCAGTTGTGCATAGTTTTTAATAAACCTGCGGTAGTAACCTGACATTCCTAAGAATCTTCTTAGTTCTTTAAGGTTTTGTGGTTCTGGGAATTTTTTTATGGCTTCAATCTTTTTTATATTTGGTTTAAGTCCTTCACTTGAGACTATGAATCCGAGGAATTCAACTTCTGTCTTTAGAAATTCAGATTTATCCGGTTGTATTTTGAAATTAGCGGCTCTCAGAGTTTCTAGAACAATTCTTAAATTTTGCAGATGTTCTTCAACTGTTTTGCTAAAAATGATTATGTCATCGATGTATATGTGACAAATTTTTCCGATGTGTTCCCTTAAAGTGTCGTCCATGACGCGTTGGAATATTGAAGGGGCATTTTTTAAACCAAATGGCATGCGTACGAATTCATATTTTCCGTTGTTTATTGAAAATGCAGTTTTTTCGATATCATTTTCCGACATAGGTACTTGATGAAATCCTGACGCTAAGTCAAGAGTTGTGAAATATTTATTTGAACCTAGATTGGCTAAAACAGTAGATGGATCCGGAATAGGATATTTATCGCTTATTGTTTGAGTGTTCAATTTTCTGTAGTCTACGACAAGTCTATATTTTTTTTCATTGGCAGCATCCAGTTTTTTTGGAACAATCCACACTGGTGCATTGTATGGGGATTTCGAAGGTCTGATGATTCCATCATTTAGGAGTTTTTCAATTTGCTTGTTAACTTCACCTTTAAGTGCTTGGGGATAGGGATACGTTTTACTATAAACTGGTGATTCATCTTTTGTTCTTATTGTCGCTTTTACTCGCGATGTACAAGGTAGTTTCAAATCTGGTGGTTGGAAAAGATCTTGATATTCCTGTAATAGGTCATGTAGCTTTCTTTTTTCGTTTTGGTTCAGATGATTATCACGAATGTTTATTTTATTTACTTCCTGTAGTTGGTATTGTTGTAATGGAATGACATGTGTGCCATCAATGATTAATATTTCATTGGCTGTGTCAATTACTGCTTTAATTTCCTTTAGTGAATCGTGTCCAATTATGGCATCAAACGATTTTAAATTTTCTAAATGATAAAATTTTAGCATTTTATCTGAATATGGTTTGAATAATCGTGCTTGAGAATAAGCGTCGATTTTAATATCTCCTGCTACGGATGATACGAAAAATGGTTTATCAACCTTGTGTGAAATTTTTGCATATTTTGGATGTATGTAATTTTTATTAGATCCAGTATCAATTAACATTTTGAGTGGTTCTGAAGCGTTACCATAGAATAAGAAGTAAGGCAACGCTGAGTTTATTCTAAAAAATTCAGCTCTGCTTCTTCAAAAGTTTCTCTGAAGTTATTACCTTCTTGTTTTTCAATTGTTCTGAAATATCGTTCGAATGACTGTTGCACATTGTCAACCGTTGTGTTATTCACGTTGTTGTTTACGTTTTCGAATGTTTGTGCAAGATTGGCATCTGCTATATGATTAATGTTGTTTATGTTTCTGGCGTTTGTTTGGATATTATTGACTCTAGGTCGTTTTGGTGGTCTCACATTGTTTGAATTTGGACGATTTCCGTAATTTACTTGGCGAGTTCTGATAGATTGATCAACGTCCATCGGTTCTGGTGGAGGTTGACGTTGAAATTGATTAGATTGCATTTTTTGAAAGGGCTGTTGGTGCCTTGGAATGAAATTGTTAAAATTTCGATTTCCATACATTGGAGGTTTTGGGTAATGAGGCCTAGGTGGTGGCTGGGCATGTGTGTACCTTATTGGTGTTGGTGGCGGTAAGGGAATCATATTCCTTGGTGCCGTTGGTGGAGTGTATGTTCTCGGTTTTGTTAACATTTTTCTGCATTCAATATTTTGGAAAGAGATACAATAGCTGTATGCTCCTGCAAGCGATGTTGGCTCATAATTCCTTATGAACTTGTAAACGTCTCCATCGAGTCCTCTCATGAAAGCATCAATTGCTTTTTTGTTGTACATTTCAATTAAAGCTCTGGAAGCTTCGGGGTGTGTAAACCTTTCATCGGTATTTATTTGATTTGCGATGAGGGACAGTAATCTGTTCACCTCGTCGTAATATACTTCAAGTGAGCGGTTCTTCTGTTGCACGCTCATGAGTTGGAAGTCCAATGTTTCCAAGTCACGTTTTTCGCCGTAATAGGTGATCAATGTTTTTTTGATCAGGTTCCAATTTATGCCTACGTTTGAAGCGACGAGTGAGTCATTCGCTTCACCGCGTATTTTTCTACGAATGAATTTGCAGATCATGTGGTATTTATTTTGACGTTCGATGGTATCTGTACCTTTAGTTTGATAGAGTTTCACTAAACTGTCTACATCATTTAACCAGCTATTCAGTTCGCTGGGATCCCCAGTGAATGTTGGTAGATCTTTTACCAAATCGGGAATTTTTTCAAAAGTTTCAGGATTTACACTTGTTCCATCTGGCTTTGTGAAATAAAGCGGTGGATCAGAATAATCGATAAAAGTGGGGGCAATATTGCACGCTTCGAGTGCGGCAATGCGGTTGATAATTTGATCAAGTTCGGGTCTCGACATTTTCAATGTTAGAGATTGTAATGAATTAATTAGATCCTCCAGGATTTTTTCGTTAGTTTAAACACGTTTTTAACTTCACTTGATTGAGTTAGTAATATGTAATATTAATTTGCAATCGTTTTTAATACTCGTTTTTGATTTTTTTTCACTGTTTGAAATTTTCACTTACGATTTTTTATAATTCACTGTACTTACGGTACCATACGCATCCTGTTTCGGGCGTTGGATGTACGTCTTATGTTGTCTTTATCAGCTCCTCTAGCGGGCCTTATGTTGTTTTTCGCTCCTCTAACGGGCCTTATGTTGTTTTTCGCTCCTCTAACGGGCGATGTGTTGTTTTTTGCTGGGAAACCGGCTATGATATTCTTCCTTCTCAGTGTGATGGATGGTTCCTTTTTGTCCTGCGTGAGCTGCTAACTGCACAGGTGACTCGGGATCCTTTTCACACGGCTGCACTTGGCGATCAGGAAGTCTTTTTTAGTTTAGGATTTGGTGGTAACTTTCACTCTAACGTGGTTACTTTTCACTTGCACCTTAACTTTATTTTTCACATAGCGCGGTCCCTATTCGGGCGCCAGTTAACGCACGGTGTCCGGGAGAAGTGTTTTTAAAAAAAACTTAACTTTATTTCCATCGACCGGCGGAGTTAATAACCGTTCGGATTAGCGTCTGAGTATCAACTGAACTGTTTGGATGGATGCTGGTGCGCTGGTCCGTGTTGAATTATGCCTGCGATGGCGATCGATGTTTACTTCTGGCAGCGATCATGATTCGAGCATGATTCGATCGACGATGGTTGGTGACACATTTTATGCTGCGTTGCAGAAAATGTGCTCTCGGCTCGGATGTTGATATTTATGTTATATTGCGCTCGCTTGATGCTCGGTGTTGCGGGTTGTGCTAACTCCTTACTGCGCTGTCGTCTTAACTCCTCCCCTCTTAAATGACTTTGCCCTCAAAGTCTCGTTGCTGCGTGGAATGAAGTTGGTCTGCTAACGAACGTTTCTGGTCGTTTCGCTTGAGTCATGTTTACTTTTATCGTCGTTCTCTTGAAGTGGAAGAATAAACAGATTATAAATGCGCATAGGCATATGAATGCAAAAGTTCCTCCGAATACATTAATTTTCCATCTTAGAGAATCATTCTGCAAGTTAATACTTTTTAGTTTTTCTCTATGTTCTATGGTGAGTTTTTGTACGAGTTGGAGAGGCGGTTTATGTTCGATTTCACCCTTATCGATGTTGATTCCTGCTGTTGATTTGAATGGTTTACCAGGAATGGTGACTTCGTCGTTTGAATAAATTTCTCCATTAATGATAATGTTACAATTTTCGAATTGTATGACGTAGGAACCGTTCAGTACTTGGTTCATTTTGCTGCAGTTTGATGCGATTTCTGCTATTGCGTCGTTGATTAGTATTGTGTCGTCTTTGATTCTTTTTATGAAGCCTCGACTATAAATCTTTTCGTAGTCACATTGTGAATCTTCTCTTCTCACAATTTGTTGAATGCATGTTGTGGGTTGTTGTATGCCGATTTGCGGACATATATAAACATCTTCTTGTTGTTGGCACTTCTCTGTCATGGAATATACGTGGGTTTGATTTTGTAATATAAAGTTTTGTGTGACGATTATACGTGCATCGTGTTGTATTATCGAGTCAATGTATTCGTACTCGTAGATTTTTGAAGATAGTTTGGGGAACTTTAGCATGTATAGTATATGAGATTCATTTACTGCTACTTGGGCAGTTGATTGCCTTAGCAATTCTTCCGGTGTGTTGTATTTAATGTTATTCTTCTCAAGAAACTGTTCTATTGATGTCAGATCCTCAAGGGATAGTAGCTTACTGCTCGGAATACCGTTTTTAGCTAACAGTATAGCGTCTTCTATGACATCCAATTTTTCTTGTAGCATATTTATGTTGGAAAGTAGAATAAGTTTCCGAATTTCCACTTGGTGTGACTCATAGCGTTCGTTTTCGATATTTACGACTTGGTTAGCGACATCAGTTATTTGTTTCAACCTGTCGTTGAAGCCTTGGTTGATTATTATTTGTTTGTTGCTTTCTGCTATCAGGGAGTTCATTGTGGAGTTTATGACATGTAGGTCGTCTGCATCTGGAGTTCCAGCGATCCATTTCCAAATTTTTCCTATCGTGTCCCATCGTTTTTGTCTTTTCACAAATGGTTTGATTTTCGCAAAAGTGTCCTTTAGCATGCTAGCTTTTATGCTGATCAAATTTTCGATAGATTCAGTAGAATTTCCATTTGGACTATCTTGTAATGTTTTCTCTATTGTTTCGTTTATATCAGTTAAATCTATTGGATGTATTGTTCTTACGTATCCAATTTGAATCTTAGCTTTACCTATCGGTATTATGGCTAATGGATTGTTATTTAAATCATATATGTTTATGTCTGCGAAAATTAGTTTGATCAACAGGATCGTAAGTATTCTGTAACGATAGTTAAAACAATTTTGAAAAAGTATTAATATTTTTTCATTACTTTCTTAAGTTTACTTTATGTATTTTTCGATTGTTTGAATCGATAATATATGTTGGATGATTCTCCTTTACTTTTACTGCATTAAAACGACTTTCGCGTTTGTTATTCGTCTTTTTCTTTTCGAATGCATATTCGTTTTCTACGTAATCCTTATATTTTTCATCTTTGATTTTTTCTTCATTCTTTTTGAATATCTGTAGTATTCTTTCATTTGTTTTTTCTCTTATTCTTGATCTCTCTAGCGGATCGTTTGATATTTCTCCTACATACACATTTCGTGGTGTATCCTTTATGAATGAATGTATGCTGTGATTATACTTATAAACAGCTTGTTGTACTAATGTTATAATGCTCATCTCTGGATTGAGTTTTTTTGTGCATCTAGCGATTTCTCTAATTGTTGAATGGCAACGTTCTATTTGTCCATTCGTTTCTGAACGATTAACTGGAGTTTTAAATATTTTTGTTCCTAGGTTTAGTATTGATTGTTCGATAACGTTTGAGACAAACGTACATTCGTTGTCTATTACAATTTGAGCTGGTAAGTCCCAGTCATATAGGAGTTGTAGTAAAACTTCCTTTATATCAGCGATTGATTTCGATTTTATCGGTCGTATTTTAACGTATTTTGAAAATTTATCTATAGATGAGATAAATAAAAAGTTTGCGTTATAAGCAAATATGTCAATATGGATAATTTCTCCAGGATATGTCGGTATTGGTGTTTTTACTGGTATAAATTCTTGGGGTTTTCTCTCGTATTTTTCTGTTTTACATATCTCACAATTTTTTACAATGTTTTGAATACTTTTTCTCATTCCGGGAAAGTAGAATTTTTTTATAAATTGCAATGAGTTTTCCTTAGCATTTCTGTGAGCAAAATTATGAATATTCTTGATTTCTTCAATTTGTGTTTCTTCATCGCATAGGTCTTGTACTTGTCTTTGGGAAAATCTAGCTTTGATTGTTTTTGGATTGTAGAGAGTTTTATAAACTTCTTGGATAATTCCCATTGTTTGTTCATCTGTGTGAATTCCATTAATTACATTTGGATTGATTAATTTTTTGAATTTATCCTTGATAAAATCAGAAGTAAATGTTGGTTCAATAAAAATATGTCTTCTGAATTTTGGGAAAGGGGTAATTAATTGGTATGAAGAATTAGTTCCAATTTTAAATACTAGTTGGTTGTGGAATACATTAATTGGTGCTTCTGTTGAAGGTATATAAGAATGATCGTCTTCGTCAGCTGAGTGCTGAGTTGGCGTTAATGAGTTTAGTTGTATACGGGAAAGTGCATCTGCTACAACGTTTGATCTTCCGGGTTTGTAGAATAATTGGTAATCGTGTTCCTCCATGAAAGATTTCCATCTTTTCAGTTTTGCGTTGTTGTTCTGCGGAGATAAAGCAAATGTTAATGGTTGATGATCTGTATGAATATTAATTTTAGCTCCGTATATGAAATTTCTCAATGTTTGTAGTGCCCAAACGATGGCAAGCATTTCCTTTTCGTTGGTTGCATAATTTTCCTCTGTTTTGGAAAGAGTACGAGAAATGAAGGTTATCGGTCTATCACCGTCGTGACATTTTTGTGAAAGCACAGCTCCTAGTGCTTTTTCCGATGCGTCTGTTGTTAGTTCGAATGGCTTCTGGAAATCTGGAAAAGCTAAAACATCATTAGAAGATATTATGTCTTTAAGGGTTTGAAATGCGTTTTTTGCGGTTTGATCAAATTTAATAGGGAAATTTTTTGATTCGTGTTTGGAAATTTGGCGATGGCCATCCTCCCCTCTTAGGAGTTTTGTGATGGGTTTTGCCAGTTGTGCATAGTTTTTAATAAACCTGCGGTAGTAACCTGACATTCCTAAGAATCTTCTTAGTTCTTTAAGGTTTTGTGGTTCTGGGAATTTTTTTATGGCTTCAATCTTTTTTATATTTGGTTTAAGTCCTTCACTTGAGACTATGAATCCGAGGAATTCAACTTCTGTCTTTAGAAATTCAGATTTATCCGGTTGTATTTTGAAATTAGCGGCTCTCAGAGTTTCTAGAACAATTCTTAAATTTTGCAGATGTTCTTCAACTGTTTTGCTAAAAATGATTATGTCATCGATGTATATGTGACAAATTTTTCCGATGTGTTCCCTTAAAGTGTCGTCCATGACGCGTTGGAATATTGAAGGGGCATTTTTTAAACCAAATGGCATGCGTACGAATTCATATTTTCCGTTGTTTATTGAAAATGCAGTTTTTTCGATATCATTTTCCGACATAGGTACTTGATGAAATCCTGACGCTAAGTCAAGAGTTGTGAAATATTTATTTGAACCTAGATTGGCTAAAACAGTAGATGGATCCGGAATAGGATATTTATCGCTTATTGTTTGAGTGTTCAATTTTCTGTAGTCTACGACAAGTCTATATTTTTTTTCATTGGCAGCATCCAGTTTTTTTGGAACAATCCACACTGGTGCATTGTATGGGGATTTCGAAGGTCTGATGATTCCATCATTTAGGAGTTTTTCAATTTGCTTGTTAACTTCACCTTTAAGTGCTTGGGGATAGGGATACGTTTTACTATAAACTGGTGATTCATCTTTTGTTCTTATTGTCGCTTTTACTCGCGATGTACAAGGTAGTTTCAAATCTGGTGGTTGGAAAAGATCTTGATATTCCTGTAATAGGTCATGTAGCTTTCTTTTTTCGTTTTGGTTCAGATGATTATCACGAATGTTTATTTTATTTACTTCCTGTAGTTGGTATTGTTGTAATGGAATGACATGTGTGCCATCAATGATTAATATTTCATTGGCTGTGTCAATTACTGCTTTAATTTCCTTTAGTGAATCGTGTCCAATTATGGCATCAAACGATTTTAAATTTTCTAAATGATAAAATTTTAGCATTTTATCTGAATATGGTTTGAATAATCGTGCTTGAGAATAAGCGTCGATTTTAATATCTCCTGCTACGGATGATACGAAAAATGGTTTATCAACCTTGTGTGAAATTTTTGCATATTTTGGATGTATGTAATTTTTATTAGATCCAGTATCAATTAACATTTTGAGTGGTTCTGAAGCGTTACCATAGAATAAGAAGTAAGGCAACGCTGAGTTTATTCTAAAAAATTCAGCTCTGCTTCTTCAAAAGTTTCTCTGAAGTTATTACCTTCTTGTTTTTCAATTGTTCTGAAATATCGTTCGAATGACTGTTGCACATTGTCAACCGTTGTGTTATTCACGTTGTTGTTTACGTTTTCGAATGTTTGTGCAAGATTGGCATCTGCTATATGATTAATGTTGTTTATGTTTCTGGCGTTTGTTTGGATATTATTGACTCTAGGTCGTTTTGGTGGTCTCACATTGTTTGAATTTGGACGATTTCCGTAATTTACTTGGCGAGTTCTGATAGATTGATCAACGTCCATCGGTTCTGGTGGAGGTTGACGTTGAAATTGATTAGATTGCATTTTTTGAAAGGGCTGTTGGTGCCTTGGAATGAAATTGTTAAAATTTCGATTTCCATACATTGGAGGTTTTGGGTAATGAGGCCTAGGTGGTGGCTGGGCATGTGTGTACCTTATTGGTGTTGGTGGCGGTAAGGGAATCATATTCCTTGGTGCCGTTGGTGGAGTGTATGTTCTCGGTTTTGTTAACATTTTTCTGCATTCAATATTTTGGAAAGAGATACAATAGCTGTATGCTCCTGCAAGCGATGTTGGCTCATAATTCCTTATGAACTTGTAAACGTCTCCATCGAGTCCTCTCATGAAAGCATCAATTGCTTTTTTGTTGTACATTTCAATTAAAGCTCTGGAAGCTTCGGGGTGTGTAAACCTTTCATCGGTATTTATTTGATTTGCGATGAGGGACAGTAATCTGTTCACCTCGTCGTAATATACTTCAAGTGAGCGGTTCTTCTGTTGCACGCTCATGAGTTGGAAGTCCAATGTTTCCAAGTCACGTTTTTCGCCGTAATAGGTGATCAATGTTTTTTTGATCAGGTTCCAATTTATGCCTACGTTTGAAGCGACGAGTGAGTCATTCGCTTCACCGCGTATTTTTCTACGAATGAATTTGCAGATCATGTGGTATTTATTTTGACGTTCGATGGTATCTGTACCTTTAGTTTGATAGAGTTTCACTAAACTGTCTACATCATTTAACCAGCTATTCAGTTCGCTGGGATCCCCAGTGAATGTTGGTAGATCTTTTACCAAATCGGGAATTTTTTCAAAAGTTTCAGGATTTACACTTGTTCCATCTGGCTTTGTGAAATAAAGCGGTGGATCAGAATAATCGATAAAAGTGGGGGCAATATTGCACGCTTCGAGTGCGGCAATGCGGTTGATAATTTGATCAAGTTCGGGTCTCGACATTTTCAATGTTAGAGATTGTAATGAATTAATTAGATCCTCCAGGATTTTTTCGTTAGTTTAAACACGTTTTTAACTTCACTTGATTGAGTTAGTAATATGTAATATTAATTTGCAATCGTTTTTAATACTCGTTTTTGATTTTTTTTTCACTGTTTGAAATTTTCACTTACGATTTTTTATAAATCACTGTACTTACGGTACCATACGCATCCTGTTTCGGGCGTTGGATGTACGTCTTATGTTGTCTTTATCAGCTCCTCTAGCGGGCCTTATGTTGTTTTTCGCTCCTCTAACGGGCCTTATGTTGTTTTTCGCTCCTCTAACGGGCGATGTGTTGTTTTTTGCTGGGAAACCGGCTATGATATTCTTCCTTCTCAGTGTGATGGATGGTTCCTTTTTGTCCTGCGTGAGCTGCTAACTGCACAGGTGACTCGGGATCCTTTTCACACGGCTGCACTCGGCGATCAGGAAGTCTTTTTTAGTTTAGGATTTGGTGGTAACTTTCACTCTAACGTGGTTACTTTTCACTTGCACCTTAACTTTATTTTTCACATAGCGCGGTCCCTATTCGGGCGCCAGTTAATAACGCACTCACGGGTTTAGAGTTTTTAAAAAGTTATTTCTATTTTATTAACAACTCTTATTTAAACTCGTGAACGCGGGATGCGATCCTACTCGGTATGGGTTTCACGCCGGTCCGTCTCGGTGTCTGGAGAATGCAGGAAAGAACCGATGATTGAGCGGGCTGCGATGTTTTATAGCTGCGTCATCCGATGGCGATCGATGTTTACTTCTGGCAGCGATCATGATTCGAGCATGATTCGATCGACGATGGTTGGTGACACATTTTATGCTGCGTTGCAGAAAATGTGCTCTCGGCTCGGATGTTGATATTTATGTTATATTGCGCTCGCTTGATGCTCGGTGTTGCGGGTTGTGCTAACTATTTCATAGCATTTTGTACGTAAAATAAGACACTTTCAGGCAAAATTCATTGAAAAAGTGCTTTTTTTAACAATTTCATAGCATTTTGTACGTAAAATAAGACAGTGTCAGGCAAAATTCATTGAAAAAGTGCTATTTTTAACAATTTCATAGCATTTGGTACGTAAAATAAGACAGTTTCAGGCTAAATTCATTGAAAAAGTGCTATTTTTAACAATTTCATAGCATTTTGTACGTAAAATAAGACACTTTCAGGCTAAATTAATTGAAAAAGTGCTATTTTAACAATTTCATAGCATTTTGTATGTAAAATAAGACAGTTTCAGGCTAAATTCATTGAAAAAGTGCTATTTTTAACAATTTCATAGCATTTTGTACGTAAAATAAGACACTTTCAGGCTAAATTCATTGAAAAAGTGCTATTCTTAAGGATTTAAACAGCAATTCATACGCAAATTAAGACACTTTCAGGCTAAATTCATTGAAAAAGTGCTATTCTTAAGGATTTAAACAGCAATTCATAAGCAAATTAAGACACTTTCAGGCTAAATTCATTGAAACAGTGCTATTCTTAAGGATTTAAACAGCAATTCATACGCAAATTAAGACACTTTCAGGCTAAATTCATTGAAAAAGTGCTATTCTTAAGGATTTAAACAGCAATTCATACGCAAATTAAGACACTTTCAGGCTAAATTCATTGAAAAAGTGCTATTCTTAAGGATTTAAACAGCAATTCATAAGCAAATTAAGACACTTTCAGGCTAAATTCATTGAAACAGTGCTATTCTTAAGGATTTAAACAGCAATTCATACGCAAATTAAGACACTTTCAGGCTAAATTCATTGAAAAAGTGCTATTCTTAAGGATTTAAACAGCAATTCATACGCAAATTAAGACACTTTCAGGCTAAATTCATTGAAAAAGTGCTATTCTTAAGGATTAAACAGCAATTCATACGCAAATTAAGACACTTTCAGGCTAAATTCATTGAAAAAGTGCTATTCTTAAGGATTTAAACAGCAATTCATACGCAAATTAAGACACTTTCAGGCTAAATTCATTGAAAAAGTGCTATTCTTAAGGATTTAAACAGCAATTCATACGCAAATTAAGACACTTTCAGGCTAAATTCATTGAAAAAGTGCTATTCTTAAGGATTTAAACAGCAATTCATACGCAAATTAAGACACTTTCAGGCTAAATTCATTGAAAAAGTGCTATTCTTAAGGATTTAAACAGCAATTCATACGCAAATTAAGACACTTTCAGGCTAAATTCATTGAAAAAGTGCTATTCTTAAGGATTTAAACAGCAATTCATACGCAAATTAAGACACTTTCAGGCTAAATTCATTGAAAAAGTGCTATTCTTAAGGATTTAAACAGCAATTCATACGCAAATTAAGACACTTTCAGGCTAAATTCATTGAAAAAGTGCTATTCTTAAGGATTTAAACAGCAATTCATACGCAAATTAAGACACTTTCAGGCTAAATTCATTGAAAAAGTGCTATTCTTAAGGATTTAAACAGCAATTCATACGCAAATTAAGACACTTTCAGGCTAAATTCATTGAAAAAGTGCTATTCTTAAGGATTTAAACAGCAATTCATACGCAAATTAAGACACTTTCAGGCTAAATTCATTGAAAAAGTGCTATTCTTAAGGATTTAAACAGCAATTCATACGCAAATTAAGACACTTTCAGGCTAAATTCATTGAAAAAGTGCTATTCTTAAGGATTTAAACAGCAATTCATACGCAAATTAAGACACTTTCAGGCTAAATTCATTGAAAAAGTGCTATTCTTAAGGATTTAAACAGCAATTCATACGCAAATTAAGACACTTTCAGGCTAAATTCATTGAAAAAGTGCTATTCTTAAGGATTTAAACAGCAATTCATACGCAAATTAAGACACTTTCAGGCTAAATTCATTGAAAAAGTGCTATTCTTAAGGATTTAAACAGCAATTCATACGCAAATTAAGACACTTTCAGGCTAAATTCATTGAAAAAGTGCTATTCTTAAGGATTTAAACAGCAATTCATACGCAAATTAAGACACTTTCAGGCTAAATTCATTGAAAAAGTGCTATTCTTAAGGATTTAAACAGCAATTCATACGCAAATTAAGACACTTTCAGGCTAAATTCATTGAAAAAGTGCTATTCTTAAGGATTTAAACAGCAATTCATACGCAAATTAAGACACTTTCAGGCTAAATTCATTGAAAAAGTGCTATTCTTAAGGATTTAAACAGCAATTCATACGCAAATTAAGACACTTTCAGGCTAAATTCATTGAAAAAGTGCTATTCTTAAGGATTTAAACAGCAATTCATACGCAAATTAAGACACTTTCAGGCTAAATTCATTGAAAAAGTGCTATTCTTAAGGATTTAAACAGCAATTCATACGCAAATTAAGACACTTTCAGGCTAAATTCATTGAAAAAGTGCTATTCTTAAGGATTTAAACAGCAATTCATACGCAAATTAAGACACTTTCAGGCTAAATTCATTGAAAAAGTGCTATTCTTAAGGATTTAAACAGCAATTCATACGCAAATTAAGACACTTTCAGGCTAAATTCATTGAAAAAGTGCTATTCTTAAGGATTTAAACAGCAATTCATACGCAAATTAAGACACTTTCAGGCTAAATTCATTGAAAAAGTGCTATTCTTAAGGATTTAAACAGCAATTCATACGCAAATTAAGACACTTTCAGGCTAAATTCATTGAAAAAGTGCTATTCTTAAGGATTTAAACAGCAATTCATACGCAAATTAAGACACTTTCAGGCTAAATTCATTGAAAAAGTGCTATTCTTAAGGATTTAAACAGCAATTCATACGCAAATTAAGACACTTTCAGGCTAAATTCATTGAAAAAGTGCTATTCTTAAGGATTTAAACAGCAATTCATACGCAAATTAAGACACTTTCAGGCTAAATTCATTGAAAAAGTGCTATTCTTAAGGATTTAAACAGCAATTCATACGCAAATTAAGACACTTTCAGGCTAAATTCATTGAAAAAGTGCTATTCTTAAGGATTTAAACAGCAATTCATACGCAAATTAAGACACTTTCAGGCTAAATTCATTGAAAAAGTGCTATTCTTAAGGATTTAAACAGCAATTCATACGCAAATTAAGACACTTTCAGGCTAAATTCATTGAAAAAGTGCTATTCTTAAGGATTTAAACAGCAATTCATACGCAAATTAAGACACTTTCAGGCTAAATTCATTGAAAAAGTGCTATTCTTAAGGATTTAAACAGCAATTCATACGCAAATTAAGACACTTTCAGGCTAAATTCATTGAAAAAGTGCTATTCTTAAGGATTTAAACAGCAATTCATACGCAAATTAAGACACTTTCAGGCTAAATTCATTGAAAAAGTGCTATTCTTAAGGATTTAAACAGCAATTCATACGCAAATTAAGACACTTTCAGGCTAAATTCATTGAAAAAGTGCTATTCTTAAGGATTTAAACAGCAATTCATACGCAAATTAAGACACTTTCAGGCTAAATTCATTGAAAAAGTGCTATTCTTAAGGATTTAAACAGCAATTCATACGCAAATTAAGACACTTTCAGGCTAAATTCATTGAAAAAGTGCTATTCTTAAGGATTTAAACAGCAATTCATACGCAAATTAAGACACTTTCAGGCTAAATTCATTGAAAAAGTGCTATTCTTAAGGATTTAAACAGCAATTCATACGCAAATTAAGACACTTTCAGGCTAAATTCATTGAAAAAGTGCTATTCTTAAGGATTTAAACAGCAATTCATACGCAAATTAAGACACTTTCAGGCTAAATTCATTGAAAAAGTGCTATTCTTAAGGATTTAAACAGCAATTCATACGCAAATTAAGACACTTTCAGGCTAAATTCATTGAAAAAGTGCTATTCTTAAGGATTTAAACAGCAATTCATACGCAAATTAAGACACTTTCAGGCTAAATTCATTGAAAAAGTGCTATTCTTAAGGATTTAAACAGCAATTCATACGCAAATTAAGACACTTTCAGGCTAAATTCATTGAAAAAGTGCTATTCTTAAGGATTTAAACAGCAATTCATACGCAAATTAAGACACTTTCAGGCTAAATTCATTGAAAAAGTGCTATTCTTAAGGATTTAAACAGCAATTCATACGCAAATTAAGACACTTTCAGGCTAAATTCATTGAAAAAGTGCTATTCTTAAGGATTTAAACAGCAATTCATACGCAAATTAAGACACTTTCAGGCTAAATTCATTGAAAAAGTGCTATTCTTAAGGATTTAAACAGCAATTCATACGCAAATTAAGACACTTTCAGGCTAAATTCATTGAAAAAGTGCTATTCTTAAGGATTTAAACAGCAATTCATACGCAAATTAAGACACTTTCAGGCTAAATTCATTGAAAAAGTGCTATTCTTAAGGATTTAAACAGCAATTCATACGCAAATTAAGACACTTTCAGGCTAAATTCATTGAAAAAGTGCTATTCTTAAGGATTTAAACAGCAATTCATACGCAAATTAAGACACTTTCAGGCTAAATTCATTGAAAAAGTGCTATTCTTAAGGATTTAAACAGCAATTCATACGCAAATTAAGACACTTTCAGGCTAAATTCATTGAAAAAGTGCTATTCTTAAGGATTTAAACAGCAATTCATACGCAAATTAAGACACTTTCAGGCTAAATTCATTGAAAAAGTGCTATTCTTAAGGATTTAAACAGCAATTCATACGCAAATTAAGACACTTTCAGGCTAAATTCATTGAAAAAGTGCTATTCTTAAGGATTTAAACAGCAATTCATACGCAAATTAAGACACTTTCAGGCTAAATTCATTGAAAAAGTGCTATTCTTAAGGATTTAAACAGCAATTCATACGCAAATTAAGACACTTTCAGGCTAAATTCATTGAAAAAGTGCTATTCTTAAGGATTTAAACAGCAATTCATACGCAAATTAAGACACTTTCAGGCTAAATTCATTGAAAAAGTGCTATTCTTAAGGATTTAAACAGCAATTCATACGCAAATTAAGACACTTTCAGGCTAAATTCATTGAAAAAGTGCTATTCTTAAGGATTTAAACAGCAATTCATACGCAAATTAAGACACTTTCAGGCTAAATTCATTGAAAAAGTGCTATTCTTAAGGATTTAAACAGCAATTCATACGCAAATTAAGACACTTTCAGGCTAAATTCATTGAAAAAGTGCTATTCTTAAGGATTTAAACAGCAATTCATACGCAAATTAAGACACTTTCAGGCTAAATTCATTGAAAAAGTGCTATTCTTAAGGATTTAAACAGCAATTCATACGCAAATTAAGACACTTTCAGGCTAAATTCATTGAAAAAGTGCTATTCTTAAGGATTTAAACAGCAATTCATACGCAAATTAAGACACTTTCAGGCTAAATTCATTGAAAAAGTGCTATTCTTAAGGATTTAAACAGCAATTCATACGCAAATTAAGACACTTTCAGGCTAAATTCATTGAAAAAGTGCTATTCTTAAGGATTTAAACAGCAATTCATACGCAAATTAAGACACTTTCAGGCTAAATTCATTGAAAAAGTGCTATTCTTAAGGATTTAAACAGCAATTCATACGCAAATTAAGACACTTTCAGGCTAAATTCATTGAAAAAGTGCTATTCTTAAGGATTTAAACAGCAATTCATACGCAAATTAAGACACTTTCAGGCTAAATTCATTGAAAAAGTGCTATTCTTAAGGATTTAAACAGCAATTCATACGCAAATTAAGACACTTTCAGGCTAAATTCATTGAAAAAGTGCTATTCTTAAGGATTTAAACAGCAATTCATACGCAAATTAAGACACTTTCAGGCTAAATTCATTGAAAAAGTGCTATTCTTAAGGATTTAAACAGCAATTCATACGCAAATTAAGACACTTTCAGGCTAAATTCATTGAAAAAGTGCTATTCTTAAGGATTTAAACAGCAATTCATACGCAAATTAAGACACTTTCAGGCTAAATTCATTGAAAAAGTGCTATTCTTAAGGATTTAAACAGCAATTCATACGCAAATTAAGACACTTTCAGGCTAAATTCATTGAAAAAGTGCTATTCTTAAGGATTTAAACAGCAATTCATACGCAAATTAAGACACTTTCAGGCTAAATTCATTGAAAAAGTGCTATTCTTAAGGATTTAAACAGCAATTCATACGCAAATTAAGACACTTTCAGGCTAAATTCATTGAAAAAGTGCTATTCTTAAGGATTTAAACAGCAATTCATACGCAAATTAAGACACTTTCAGGCTAAATTCATTGAAAAAGTGCTATTCTTAAGGATTTAAACAGCAATTCATACGCAAATTAAGACACTTTCAGGCTAAATTCATTGAAAAAGTGCTATTCTTAAGGATTTAAACAGCAATTCATACGCAAATTAAGACACTTTCAGGCTAAATTCATTGAAAAAGTGCTATTCTTAAGGATTTAAACAGCAATTCATACGCAAATTAAGACACTTTCAGGCTAAATTCATTGAAAAAGTGCTATTCTTAAGGATTTAAACAGCAATTCATACGCAAATTAAGACACTTTCAGGCTAAATTCATTGAAAAAGTGCTATTCTTAAGGATTTAAACAGCAATTCATACGCAAATTAAGACACTTTCAGGCTAAATTCATTGAAAAAGTGCTATTCTTAAGGATTTAAACAGCAATTCATACGCAAATTAAGACACTTTCAGGCTAAATTCATTGAAAAAGTGCTATTCTTAAGGATTTAAACAGCAATTCATACGCAAATTAAGACACTTTCAGGCTAAATTCATTGAAAAAGTGCTATTCTTAAGGATTTAAACAGCAATTCATACGCAAATTAAGACACTTTCAGGCTAAATTCATTGAAAAAGTGCTATTCTTAAGGATTTAAACAGCAATTCATACGCAAATTAAGACACTTTCAGGCTAAATTCATTGAAAAAGTGCTATTCTTAAGGATTTAAACAGCAATTCATACGCAAATTAAGACACTTTCAGGCTAAATTCATTGAAAAAGTGCTATTCTTAAGGATTTAAACAGCAATTCATACGCAAATTAAGACACTTTCAGGCTAAATTCATTGAAAAAGTGCTATTCTTAAGGATTTAAACAGCAATTCATACGCAAATTAAGACACTTTCAGGCTAAATTCATTGAAAAAGTGCTATTCTTAAGGATTTAAACAGCAATTCATACGCAAATTAAGACACTTTCAGGCTAAATTCATTGAAAAAGTGCTATTCTTAAGGATTTAAACAGCAATTCATACGCAAATTAAGACACTTTCAGGCTAAATTCATTGAAAAAGTGCTATTCTTAAGGATTTAAACAGCAATTCATACGCAAATTAAGACACTTTCAGGCTAAATTCATTGAAAAAGTGCTATTCTTAAGGATTTAAACAGCAATTCATACGCAAATTAAGACACTTTCAGGCTAAATTCATTGAAAAAGTGCTATTCTTAAGGATTTAAACAGCAATTCATACGCAAATTAAGACACTTTCAGGCTAAATTCATTGAAAAAGTGCTATTCTTAAGGATTTAAACAGCAATTCATACGCAAATTAAGACACTTTCAGGCTAAATTCATTGAAAAAGTGCTATTCTTAAGGATTTAAACAGCAATTCATACGCAAATTAAGACACTTTCAGGCTAAATTCATTGAAAAAGTGCTATTCTTAAGGATTTAAACAGCAATTCATACGCAAATTAAGACACTTTCAGGCTAAATTCATTGAAAAAGTGCTATTCTTAAGGATTTAAACAGCAATTCATACGCAAATTAAGACACTTTCAGGCTAAATTCATTGAAAAAGTGCTATTCTTAAGGATTTAAACAGCAATTCATACGCAAATTAAGACACTTTCAGGCTAAATTCATTGAAAAAGTGCTATTCTTAAGGATTTAAACAGCAATTCATACGCAAATTAAGACACTTTCAGGCTAAATTCATTGAAAAAGTGCTATTCTTAAGGATTTAAACAGCAATTCATACGCAAATTAAGACACTTTCAGGCTAAATTCATTGAAAAAGTGCTATTCTTAAGGATTTAAACAGCAATTCATACGCAAATTAAGACACTTTCAGGCTAAATTCATTGAAAAAGTGCTATTCTTAAGGATTTAAACAGCAATTCATACGCAAATTAAGACACTTTCAGGCTAAATTCATTGAAAAAGTGCTATTCTTAAGGATTTAAACAGCAATTCATACGCAAATTAAGACACTTTCAGGCTAAATTCATTGAAAAAGTGCTATTCTTAAGGATTTAAACAGCAATTCATACGCAAATTAAGACACTTTCAGGCTAAATTCATTGAAAAAGTGCTATTCTTAAGGATTTAAACAGCAATTCATACGCAAATTAAGACACTTTCAGGCTAAATTCATTGAAAAAGTGCTATTCTTAAGGATTTAAACAGCAATTCATACGCAAATTAAGACACTTTCAGGCTAAATTCATTGAAAAAGTGCTATTCTTAAGGATTTAAACAGCAATTCATACGCAAATTAAGACACTTTCAGGCTAAATTCATTGAAAAAGTGCTATTCTTAAGGATTTAAACAGCAATTCATACGCAAATTAAGACACTTTCAGGCTAAATTCATTGAAAAAGTGCTATTCTTAAGGATTTAAACAGCAATTCATACGCAAATTAAGACACTTTCAGGCTAAATTCATTGAAAAAGTGCTATTCTTAAGGATTTAAACAGCAATTCATACGCAAATTAAGACACTTTCAGGCTAAATTCATTGAAAAAGTGCTATTCTTAAGGATTTAAACAGCAATTCATACGCAAATTAAGACACTTTCAGGCTAAATTCATTGAAAAAGTGCTATTCTTAAGGATTTAAACAGCAATTCATACGCAAATTAAGACACTTTCAGGCTAAATTCATTGAAAAAGTGCTATTCTTAAGGATTTAAACAGCAATTCATACGCAAATTAAGACACTTTCAGGCTAAATTCATTGAAAAAGTGCTATTCTTAAGGATTTAAACAGCAATTCATACGCAAATTAAGACACTTTCAGGCTAAATTCATTGAAAAAGTGCTATTCTTAAGGATTTAAACAGCAATTCATACGCAAATTAAGACACTTTCAGGCTAAATTCATTGAAAAAGTGCTATTCTTAAGGATTTAAACAGCAATTCATACGCAAATTAAGACACTTTCAGGCTAAATTCATTGAAAAAGTGCTATTCTTAAGGATTTAAACAGCAATTCATACGCAAATTAAGACACTTTCAGGCTAAATTCATTGAAAAAGTGCTATTCTTAAGGATTTAAACAGCAATTCATACGCAAATTAAGACACTTTCAGGCTAAATTCATTGAAAAAGTGCTATTCTTAAGGATTTAAACAGCAATTCATACGCAAATTAAGACACTTTCAGGCTAAATTCATTGAAAAAGTGCTATTCTTAAGGATTTAAACAGCAATTCATACGCAAATTAAGACACTTTCAGGCTAAATTCATTGAAAAAGTGCTATTCTTAAGGATTTAAACAGCAATTCATACGCAAATTAAGACACTTTCAGGCTAAATTCATTGAAAAAGTGCTATTCTTAAGGATTTAAACAGCAATTCATACGCAAATTAAGACACTTTCAGGCTAAATTCATTGAAAAAGTGCTATTCTTAAGGATTTAAACAGCAATTCATACGCAAATTAAGACACTTTCAGGCTAAATTCATTGAAAAAGTGCTATTCTTAAGGATTTAAACAGCAATTCATACGCAAATTAAGACACTTTCAGGCTAAATTCATTGAAAAAGTGCTATTCTTAAGGATTTAAACAGCAATTCATACGCAAATTAAGACACTTTCAGGCTAAATTCATTGAAAAAGTGCTATTCTTAAGGATTTAAACAGCAATTCATACGCAAATTAAGACACTTTCAGGCTAAATTCATTGAAAAAGTGCTATTCTTAAGGATTTAAACAGCAATTCATACGCAAATTAAGACACTTTCAGGCTAAATTCATTGAAAAAGTGCTATTCTTAAGGATTTAAACAGCAATTCATACGCAAATTAAGACACTTTCAGGCTAAATTCATTGAAAAAGTGCTATTCTTAAGGATTTAAACAGCAATTCATACGCAAATTAAGACACTTTCAGGCTAAATTCATTGAAAAAGTGCTATTCTTAAGGATTTAAACAGCAATTCATACGCAAATTAAGACACTTTCAGGCTAAATTCATTGAAAAAGTGCTATTCTTAAGGATTTAAACAGCAATTCATACGCAAATTAAGACACTTTCAGGCTAAATTCATTGAAAAAGTGCTATTCTTAAGGATTTAAACAGCAATTCATACGCAAATTAAGACACTTTCAGGCTAAATTCATTGAAAAAGTGCTATTCTTAAGGATTTAAACAGCAATTCATACGCAAATTAAGACACTTTCAGGCTAAATTCATTGAAAAAGTGCTATTCTTAAGGATTTAAACAGCAATTCATACGCAAATTAAGACACTTTCAGGCTAAATTCATTGAAAAAGTGCTATTCTTAAGGATTTAAACAGCAATTCATACGCAAATTAAGACACTTTCAGGCTAAATTCATTGAAAAAGTGCTATTCTTAAGGATTTAAACAGCAATTCATACGCAAATTAAGACACTTTCAGGCTAAATTCATTGAAAAAGTGCTATTCTTAAGGATTTAAACAGCAATTCATACGCAAATTAAGACACTTTCAGGCTAAATTCATTGAAAAAGTGCTATTCTTAAGGATTTAAACAGCAATTCATACGCAAATTAAGACACTTTCAGGCTAAATTCATTGAAAAAGTGCTATTCTTAAGGATTTAAACAGCAATTCATACGCAAATTAAGACACTTTCAGGCTAAATTCATTGAAAAAGTGCTATTCTTAAGGATTTAAACAGCAATTCATACGCAAATTAAGACACTTTCAGGCTAAATTCATTGAAAAAGTGCTATTCTTAAGGATTTAAACAGCAATTCATACGCAAATTAAGACACTTTCAGGCTAAATTCATTGAAAAAGTGCTATTCTTAAGGATTTAAACAGCAATTCATACGCAAATTAAGACACTTTCAGGCTAAATTCATTGAAAAAGTGCTATTCTTAAGGATTTAAACAGCAATTCATACGCAAATTAAGACACTTTCAGGCTAAATTCATTGAAAAAGTGCTATTCTTAAGGATTTAAACAGCAATTCATACGCAAATTAAGACACTTTCAGGCTAAATTCATTGAAAAAGTGCTATTCTTAAGGATTTAAACAGCAATTCATACGCAAATTAAGACACTTTCAGGCTAAATTCATTGAAAAAGTGCTATTCTTAAGGATTTAAACAGCAATTCATACGCAAATTAAGACACTTTCAGGCTAAATTCATTGAAAAAGTGCTATTCTTAAGGATTTAAACAGCAATTCATACGCAAATTAAGACACTTTCAGGCTAAATTCATTGAAAAAGTGCTATTCTTAAGGATTTAAACAGCAATTCATACGCAAATTAAGACACTTTCAGGCTAAATTCATTGAAAAAGTGCTATTCTTAAGGATTTAAACAGCAATTCATACGCAAATTAAGACACTTTCAGGCTAAATTCATTGAAAAAGTGCTATTCTTAAGGATTTAAACAGCAATTCATACGCAAATTAAGACACTTTCAGGCTAAATTCATTGAAAAAGTGCTATTCTTAAGGATTTAAACAGCAATTCATACGCAAATTAAGACACTTTCAGGCTAAATTCATTGAAAAAGTGCTATTCTTAAGGATTTAAACAGCAATTCATACGCAAATTAAGACACTTTCAGGCTAAATTCATTGAAAAAGTGCTATTCTTAAGGATTTAAACAGCAATTCATACGCAAATTAAGACACTTTCAGGCTAAATTCATTGAAAAAGTGCTATTCTTAAGGATTTAAACAGCAATTCATACGCAAATTAAGACACTTTCAGGCTAAATTCATTGAAAAAGTGCTATTCTTAAGGATTTAAACAGCAATTCATACGCAAATTAAGACACTTTCAGGCTAAATTCATTGAAAAAGTGCTATTCTTAAGGATTTAAACAGCAATTCATACGCAAATTAAGACACTTTCAGGCTAAATTCATTGAAAAAGTGCTATTCTTAAGGATTTAAACAGCAATTCATACGCAAATTAAGACACTTTCAGGCTAAATTCATTGAAAAAGTGCTATTCTTAAGGATTTAAACAGCAATTCATACGCAAATTAAGACACTTTCAGGCTAAATTCATTGAAAAAGTGCTATTCTTAAGGATTTAAACAGCAATTCATACGCAAATTAAGACACTTTCAGGCTAAATTCATTGAAAAAGTGCTATTCTTAAGGATTTAAACAGCAATTCATACGCAAATTAAGACACTTTCAGGCTAAATTCATTGAAAAAGTGCTATTCTTAAGGATTTAAACAGCAATTCATACGCAAATTAAGACACTTTCAGGCTAAATTCATTGAAAAAGTGCTATTCTTAAGGATTTAAACAGCAATTCATACGCAAATTAAGACACTTTCAGGCTAAATTCATTGAAAAAGTGCTATTCTTAAGGATTTAAACAGCAATTCATACGCAAATTAAGACACTTTCAGGCTAAATTCATTGAAAAAGTGCTATTCTTAAGGATTTAAACAGCAATTCATACGCAAATTAAGACACTTTCAGGCTAAATTCATTGAAAAAGTGCTATTCTTAAGGATTTAAACAGCAATTCATACGCAAATTAAGACACTTTCAGGCTAAATTCATTGAAAAAGTGCTATTCTTAAGGATTTAAACAGCAATTCATACGCAAATTAAGACACTTTCAGGCTAAATTCATTGAAAAAGTGCTATTCTTAAGGATTTAAACAGCAATTCATACGCAAATTAAGACACTTTCAGGCTAAATTCATTGAAAAAGTGCTATTCTTAAGGATTTAAACAGCAATTCATACGCAAATTAAGACACTTTCAGGCTAAATTCATTGAAAAAGTGCTATTCTTAAGGATTTAAACAGCAATTCATACGCAAATTAAGACACTTTCAGGCTAAATTCATTGAAAAAGTGCTATTCTTAAGGATTTAAACAGCAATTCATACGCAAATTAAGACACTTTCAGGCTAAATTCATTGAAAAAGTGCTATTCTTAAGGATTTAAACAGCAATTCATACGCAAATTAAGACACTTTCAGGCTAAATTCATTGAAAAAGTGCTATTCTTAAGGATTTAAACAGCAATTCATACGCAAATTAAGACACTTTCAGGCTAAATTCATTGAAAAAGTGCTATTCTTAAGGATTTAAACAGCAATTCATACGCAAATTAAGACACTTTCAGGCTAAATTCATTGAAAAAGTGCTATTCTTAAGGATTTAAACAGCAATTCATACGCAAATTAAGACACTTTCAGGCTAAATTCATTGAAAAAGTGCTATTCTTAAGGATTTAAACAGCAATTCATACGCAAATTAAGACACTTTCAGGCTAAATTCATTGAAAAAGTGCTATTCTTAAGGATTTAAACAGCAATTCATACGCAAATTAAGACACTTTCAGGCTAAATTCATTGAAAAAGTGCTATTCTTAAGGATTTAAACAGCAATTCATACGCAAATTAAGACACTTTCAGGCTAAATTCATTGAAAAAGTGCTATTCTTAAGGATTTAAACAGCAATTCATACGCAAATTAAGACACTTTCAGGCTAAATTCATTGAAAAAGTGCTATTCTTAAGGATTTAAACAGCAATTCATACGCAAATTAAGACACTTTCAGGCTAAATTCATTGAAAAAGTGCTATTCTTAAGGATTTAAACAGCAATTCATACGCAAATTAAGACACTTTCAGGCTAAATTCATTGAAAAAGTGCTATTCTTAAGGATTTAAACAGCAATTCATACGCAAATTAAGACACTTTCAGGCTAAATTCATTGAAAAAGTGCTATTCTTAAGGATTTAAACAGCAATTCATACGCAAATTAAGACACTTTCAGGCTAAATTCATTGAAAAAGTGCTATTCTTAAGGATTTAAACAGCAATTCATACGCAAATTAAGACACTTTCAGGCTAAATTCATTGAAAAAGTGCTATTCTTAAGGATTTAAACAGCAATTCATACGCAAATTAAGACACTTTCAGGCTAAATTCATTGAAAAAGTGCTATTCTTAAGGATTTAAACAGCAATTCATACGCAAATTAAGACACTTTCAGGCTAAATTCATTGAAAAAGTGCTATTCTTAAGGATTTAAACAGCAATTCATACGCAAATTAAGACACTTTCAGGCTAAATTCATTGAAAAAGTGCTATTCTTAAGGATTTAAACAGCAATTCATACGCAAATTAAGACACTTTCAGGCTAAATTCATTGAAAAAGTGCTATTCTTAAGGATTTAAACAGCAATTCATACGCAAATTAAGACACTTTCAGGCTAAATTCATTGAAAAAGTGCTATTCTTAAGGATTTAAACAGCAATTCATACGCAAATTAAGACACTTTCAGGCTAAATTCATTGAAAAAGTGCTATTCTTAAGGATTTAAACAGCAATTCATACGCAAATTAAGACACTTTCAGGCTAAATTCATTGAAAAAGTGCTATTCTTAAGGATTTAAACAGCAATTCATACGCAAATTAAGACACTTTCAGGCTAAATTCATTGAAAAAGTGCTATTCTTAAGGATTTAAACAGCAATTCATACGCAAATTAAGACACTTTCAGGCTAAATTCATTGAAAAAGTGCTATTCTTAAGGATTTAAACAGCAATTCATACGCAAATTAAGACACTTTCAGGCTAAATTCATTGAAAAAGTGCTATTCTTAAGGATTTAAACAGCAATTCATACGCAAATTAAGACACTTTCAGGCTAAATTCATTGAAAAAGTGCTATTCTTAAGGATTTAAACAGCAATTCATACGCAAATTAAGACACTTTCAGGCTAAATTCATTGAAAAAGTGCTATTCTTAAGGATTTAAACAGCAATTCATACGCAAATTAAGACACTTTCAGGCTAAATTCATTGAAAAAGTGCTATTCTTAAGGATTTAAACAGCAATTCATACGCAAATTAAGACACTTTCAGGCTAAATTCATTGAAAAAGTGCTATTCTTAAGGATTTAAACAGCAATTCATACGCAAATTAAGACACTTTCAGGCTAAATTCATTGAAAAAGTGCTATTCTTAAGGATTTAAACAGCAATTCATACGCAAATTAAGACACTTTCAGGCTAAATTCATTGAAAAAGTGCTATTCTTAAGGATTTAAACAGCAATTCATACGCAAATTAAGACACTTTCAGGCTAAATTCATTGAAAAAGTGCTATTCTTAAGGATTTAAACAGCAATTCATACGCAAATTAAGACACTTTCAGGCTAAATTCATTGAAAAAGTGCTATTCTTAAGGATTTAAACAGCAATTCATACGCAAATTAAGACACTTTCAGGCTAAATTCATTGAAAAAGTGCTATTCTTAAGGATTTAAACAGCAATTCATACGCAAATTAAGACACTTTCAGGCTAAATTCATTGAAAAAGTGCTATTCTTAAGGATTTAAACAGCAATTCATACGCAAATTAAGACACTTTCAGGCTAAATTCATTGAAAAAGTGCTATTCTTAAGGATTTAAACAGCAATTCATACGCAAATTAAGACACTTTCAGGCTAAATTCATTGAAAAAGTGCTATTCTTAAGGATTTAAACAGCAATTCATACGCAAATTAAGACACTTTCAGGCTAAATTCATTGAAAAAGTGCTATTCTTAAGGATTTAAACAGCAATTCATACGCAAATTAAGACACTTTCAGGCTAAATTCATTGAAAAAGTGCTATTCTTAAGGATTTAAACAGCAATTCATACGCAAATTAAGACACTTTCAGGCTAAATTCATTGAAAAAGTGCTATTCTTAAGGATTTAAACAGCAATTCAATTAAGACACTTTCAGGCTAAATTCATTGAAAAAGTGCTATTCTTAAGGATTTAAACAGCAATTCATACGCAAATTAAGACACTTTCAGGCTAAATTCATTGAAAAAGTGCTATTCTTAAGGATTTAAACAGCAATTCATACGCAAATTAAGACACTTTCAGGCTAAATTCATTGAAAAAGTGCTATTCTTAAGGATTTAAACAGCAATTCATACGCAAATTAAGACACTTTCAGGCTAAATTCATTGAAAAAGTGCTATTCTTAAGGATTTAAACAGCAATTCATACGCAAATTAAGACACTTTCAGGCTAAATTCATTGAAAAAGTGCTATTCTTAAGGATTTAAACAGCAATTCATACGCAAATTAAGACACTTTCAGGCTAAATTCATTGAAAAAGTGCTATTCTTAAGGATTTAAACAGCAATTCATACGCAAATTAAGACACTTTCAGGCTAAATTCATTGAAAAAGTGCTATTCTTAAGGATTTAAACAGCAATTCATACGCAAATTAAGACACTTTCAGGCTAAATTCATTGAAAAAGTGCTATTCTTAAGGATTTAAACAGCAATTCATACGCAAATTAAGACACTTTCAGGCTAAATTCATTGAAAAAGTGCTATTCTTAAGGATTTAAACAGCAATTCATACGCAAATTAAGACACTTTCAGGCTAAATTCATTGAAAAAGTGCTATTCTTAAGGATTTAAACAGCAATTCATACGCAAATTAAGACACTTTCAGGCTAAATTCATTGAAAAAGTGCTATTCTTAAGGATTTAAACAGCAATTCATACGCAAATTAAGACACTTTCAGGCTAAATTCATTGAAAAAGTGCTATTCTTAAGGATTTAAACAGCAATTCATACGCAAATTAAGACACTTTCAGGCTAAATTCATTGAAAAAGTGCTATTCTTAAGGATTTAAACAGCAATTCATACGCAAATTAAGACACTTTCAGGCTAAATTCATTGAAAAAGTGCTATTCTTAAGGATTTAAACAGCAATTCATACGCAAATTAAGACACTTTCAGGCTAAATTCATTGAAAAAGTGCTATTCTTAAGGATTTAAACAGCAATTCATACGCAAATTAAGACACTTTCAGGCTAAATTCATTGAAAAAGTGCTATTCTTAAGGATTTAAACAGCAATTCATACGCAAATTAAGACACTTTCAGGCTAAATTCATTGAAAAAGTGCTATTCTTAAGGATTTAAACAGCAATTCATACGCAAATTAAGACACTTTCAGGCTAAATTCATTGAAAAAGTGCTATTCTTAAGGATTTAAACAGCAATTCATACGCAAATTAAGACACTTTCAGGCTAAATTCATTGAAAAAGTGCTATTCTTAAGGATTTAAACAGCAATTCATACGCAAATTAAGACACTTTCAGGCTAAATTCATTGAAAAAGTGCTATTCTTAAGGATTTAAACAGCAATTCATACGCAAATTAAGACACTTTCAGGCTAAATTCATTGAAAAAGTGCTATTCTTAAGGATTTAAACAGCAATTCATACGCAAATTAAGACACTTTCAGGCTAAATTCATTGAAAAAGTGCTATTCTTAAGGATTTAAACAGCAATTCATACGCAAATTAAGACACTTTCAGGCTAAATTCATTGAAAAAGTGCTATTCTTAAGGATTTAAACAGCAATTCATACGCAAATTAAGACACTTTCAGGCTAAATTCATTGAAAAAGTGCTATTCTTAAGGATTTAAACAGCAATTCATACGCAAATTAAGACACTTTCAGGCTAAATTCATTGAAAAAGTGCTATTCTTAAGGATTTAAACAGCAATTCATACGCAAATTAAGACACTTTCAGGCTAAATTCATTGAAAAAGTGCTATTCTTAAGGATTTAAACAGCAATTCATACGCAAATTAAGACACTTTCAGGCTAAATTCATTGAAAAAGTGCTATTCTTAAGGATTTAAACAGCAATTCATACGCAAATTAAGACACTTTCAGGCTAAATTCATTGAAAAAGTGCTATTCTTAAGGATTTAAACAGCAATTCATACGCAAATTAAGACACTTTCAGGCTAAATTCATTGAAAAAGTGCTATTCTTAAGGATTTAAACAGCAATTCATACGCAAATTAAGACACTTTCAGGCTAAATTCATTGAAAAAGTGCTATTCTTAAGGATTTAAACAGCAATTCATACGCAAATTAAGACACTTTCAGGCTAAATTCATTGAAAAAGTGCTATTCTTAAGGATTTAAACAGCAATTCATACGCAAATTAAGACACTTTCAGGCTAAATTCATTGAAAAAGTGCTATTCTTAAGGATTTAAACAGCAATTCATACGCAAATTAAGACACTTTCAGGCTAAATTCATTGAAAAAGTGCTATTCTTAAGGATTTAAACAGCAATTCATACGCAAATTAAGACACTTTCAGGCTAAATTCATTGAAAAAGTGCTATTCTTAAGGATTTAAACAGCAATTCATACGCAAATTAAGACACTTTCAGGCTAAATTCATTGAAAAAGTGCTATTCTTAAGGATTTAAACAGCAATTCATACGCAAATTAAGACACTTTCAGGCTAAATTCATTGAAAAAGTGCTATTCTTAAGGATTTAAACAGCAATTCATACGCAAATTAAGACACTTTCAGGCTAAATTCATTGAAAAAGTGCTATTCTTAAGGATTTAAACAGCAATTCATACGCAAATTAAGACACTTTCAGGCTAAATTCATTGAAAAAGTGCTATTCTTAAGGATTTAAACAGCAATTCATACGCAAATTAAGACACTTTCAGGCTAAATTCATTGAAAAAGTGCTATTCTTAAGGATTTAAACAGCAATTCATACGCAAATTAAGACACTTTCAGGCTAAATTCATTGAAAAAGTGCTATTCTTAAGGATTTAAACAGCAATTCATACGCAAATTAAGACACTTTCAGGCTAAATTCATTGAAAAAGTGCTATTCTTAAGGATTTAAACAGCAATTCATACGCAAATTAAGACACTTTCAGGCTAAATTCATTGAAAAAGTGCTATTCTTAAGGATTTAAACAGCAATTCATACGCAAATTAAGACACTTTCAGGCTAAATTCATTGAAAAAGTGCTATTCTTAAGGATTTAAACAGCAATTCATACGCAAATTAAGACACTTTCAGGCTAAATTCATTGAAAAAGTGCTATTCTTAAGGATTTAAACAGCAATTCATACGCAAATTAAGACACTTTCAGGCTAAATTCATTGAAAAAGTGCTATTCTTAAGGATTTAAACAGCAATTCATACGCAAATTAAGACACTTTCAGGCTAAATTCATTGAAAAAGTGCTATTCTTAAGGATTTAAACAGCAATTCATACGCAAATTAAGACACTTTCAGGCTAAATTCATTGAAAAAGTGCTATTCTTAAGGATTTAAACAGCAATTCATACGCAAATTAAGACACTTTCAGGCTAAATTCATTGAAAAAGTGCTATTCTTAAGGATTTAAACAGCAATTCATACGCAAATTAAGACACTTTCAGGCTAAATTCATTGAAAAAGTGCTATTCTTAAGGATTTAAACAGCAATTCATACGCAAATTAAGACACTTTCAGGCTAAATTCATTGAAAAAGTGCTATTCTTAAGGATTTAAACAGCAATTCATACGCAAATTAAGACACTTTCAGGCTAAATTCATTGAAAAAGTGCTATTCTTAAGGATTTAAACAGCAATTCATACGCAAATTAAGACACTTTCAGGCTAAATTCATTGAAAAAGTGCTATTCTTAAGGATTTAAACAGCAATTCATACGCAAATTAAGACACTTTCAGGCTAAATTCATTGAAAAAGTGCTATTCTTAAGGATTTAAACAGCAATTCATACGCAAATTAAGACACTTTCAGGCTAAATTCATTGAAAAAGTGCTATTCTTAAGGATTTAAACAGCAATTCATACGCAAATTAAGACACTTTCAGGCTAAATTCATTGAAAAAGTGCTATTCTTAAGGATTTAAACAGCAATTCATACGCAAATTAAGACACTTTCAGGCTAAATTCATTGAAAAAGTGCTATTCTTAAGGATTTAAACAGCAATTCATACGCAAATTAAGACACTTTCAGGCTAAATTCATTGAAAAAGTGCTATTCTTAAGGATTTAAACAGCAATTCATACGCAAATTAAGACACTTTCAGGCTAAATTCATTGAAAAAGTGCTATTCTTAAGGATTTAAACAGCAATTCATACGCAAATTAAGACACTTTCAGGCTAAATTCATTGAAAAAGTGCTATTCTTAAGGATTTAAACAGCAATTCATACGCAAATTAAGACACTTTCAGGCTAAATTCATTGAAAAAGTGCTATTCTTAAGGATTTAAACAGCAATTCATACGCAAATTAAGACACTTTCAGGCTAAATTCATTGAAAAAGTGCTATTCTTAAGGATTTAAACAGCAATTCATACGCAAATTAAGACACTTTCAGGCTAAATTCATTGAAAAAGTGCTATTCTTAAGGATTTAAACAGCAATTCATACGCAAATTAAGACACTTTCAGGCTAAATTCATTGAAAAAGTGCTATTCTTAAGGATTTAAACAGCAATTCATACGCAAATTAAGACACTTTCAGGCTAAATTCATTGAAAAAGTGCTATTCTTAAGGATTTAAACAGCAATTCATACGCAAATTAAGACACTTTCAGGCTAAATTCATTGAAAAAGTGCTATTCTTAAGGATTTAAACAGCAATTCATACGCAAATTAAGACACTTTCAGGCTAAATTCATTGAAAAAGTGCTATTCTTAAGGATTTAAACAGCAATTCATACGCAAATTAAGACACTTTCAGGCTAAATTCATTGAAAAAGTGCTATTCTTAAGGATTTAAACAGCAATTCATACGCAAATTAAGACACTTTCAGGCTAAATTCATTGAAAAAGTGCTATTCTTAAGGATTTAAACAGCAATTCATACGCAAATTAAGACACTTTCAGGCTAAATTCATTGAAAAAGTGCTATTCTTAAGGATTTAAACAGCAATTCATACGCAAATTAAGACACTTTCAGGCTAAATTCATTGAAAAAGTGCTATTCTTAAGGATTTAAACAGCAATTCATACGCAAATTAAGACACTTTCAGGCTAAATTCATTGAAAAAGTGCTATTCTTAAGGATTTAAACAGCAATTCATACGCAAATTAAGACACTTTCAGGCTAAATTCATTGAAAAAGTGCTATTCTTAAGGATTTAAACAGCAATTCATACGCAAATTAAGACACTTTCAGGCTAAATTCATTGAAAAAGTGCTATTCTTAAGGATTTAAACAGCAATTCATACGCAAATTAAGACACTTTCAGGCTAAATTCATTGAAAAAGTGCTATTCTTAAGGATTTAAACAGCAATTCATACGCAAATTAAGACACTTTCAGGCTAAATTCATTGAAAAAGTGCTATTCTTAAGGATTTAAACAGCAATTCATACGCAAATTAAGACACTTTCAGGCTAAATTCATTGAAAAAGTGCTATTCTTAAGGATTTAAACAGCAATTCATACGCAAATTAAGACACTTTCAGGCTAAATTCATTGAAAAAGTGCTATTCTTAAGGATTTAAACAGCAATTCATACGCAAATTAAGACACTTTCAGGCTAAATTCATTGAAAAAGTGCTATTCTTAAGGATTTAAACAGCAATTCATACGCAAATTAAGACACTTTCAGGCTAAATTCATTGAAAAAGTGCTATTCTTAAGGATTTAAACAGCAATTCATACGCAAATTAAGACACTTTCAGGCTAAATTCATTGAAAAAGTGCTATTCTTAAGGATTTAAACAGCAATTCATACGCAAATTAAGACACTTTCAGGCTAAATTCATTGAAAAAGTGCTATTCTTAAGGATTTAAACAGCAATTCATACGCAAATTAAGACACTTTCAGGCTAAATTCATTGAAAAAGTGCTATTCTTAAGGATTTAAACAGCAATTCATACGCAAATTAAGACACTTTCAGGCTAAATTCATTGAAAAAGTGCTATTCTTAAGGATTTAAACAGCAATTCATACGCAAATTAAGACACTTTCAGGCTAAATTCATTGAAAAAGTGCTATTCTTAAGGATTTAAACAGCAATTCATACGCAAATTAAGACACTTTCAGGCTAAATTCATTGAAAAAGTGCTATTCTTAAGGATTTAAACAGCAATTCATACGCAAATTAAGACACTTTCAGGCTAAATTCATTGAAAAAGTGCTATTCTTAAGGATTTAAACAGCAATTCATACGCAAATTAAGACACTTTCAGGCTAAATTCATTGAAAAAGTGCTATTCTTAAGGATTTAAACAGCAATTCATACGCAAATTAAGACACTTTCAGGCTAAATTCATTGAAAAAGTGCTATTCTTAAGGATTTAAACAGCAATTCATACGCAAATTAAGACACTTTCAGGCTAAATTCATTGAAAAAGTGCTATTCTTAAGGATTTAAACAGCAATTCATACGCAAATTAAGACACTTTCAGGCTAAATTCATTGAAAAAGTGCTATTCTTAAGGATTTAAACAGCAATTCATACGCAAATTAAGACACTTTCAGGCTAAATTCATTGAAAAAGTGCTATTCTTAAGGATTTAAACAGCAATTCATACGCAAATTAAGACACTTTCAGGCTAAATTCATTGAAAAAGTGCTATTCTTAAGGATTTAAACAGCAATTCATACGCAAATTAAGACACTTTCAGGCTAAATTCATTGAAAAAGTGCTATTCTTAAGGATTTAAACAGCAATTCATACGCAAATTAAGACACTTTCAGGCTAAATTCATTGAAAAAGTGCTATTCTTAAGGATTTAAACAGCAATTCATACGCAAATTAAGACACTTTCAGGCTAAATTCATTGAAAAAGTGCTATTCTTAAGGATTTAAACAGCAATTCATACGCAAATTAAGACACTTTCAGGCTAAATTCATTGAAAAAGTGCTATTCTTAAGGATTTAAACAGCAATTCATACGCAAATTAAGACACTTTCAGGCTAAATTCATTGAAAAAGTGCTATTCTTAAGGATTTAAACAGCAATTCATACGCAAATTAAGACACTTTCAGGCTAAATTCATTGAAAAAGTGCTATTCTTAAGGATTTAAACAGCAATTCATACGCAAATTAAGACACTTTCAGGCTAAATTCATTGAAAAAGTGCTATTCTTAAGGATTTAAACAGCAATTCATACGCAAATTAAGACACTTTCAGGCTAAATTCATTGAAAAAGTGCTATTCTTAAGGATTTAAACAGCAATTCATACGCAAATTAAGACACTTTCAGGCTAAATTCATTGAAAAAGTGCTATTCTTAAGGATTTAAACAGCAATTCATACGCAAATTAAGACACTTTCAGGCTAAATTCATTGAAAAAGTGCTATTCTTAAGGATTTAAACAGCAATTCATACGCAAATTAAGACACTTTCAGGCTAAATTCATTGAAAAAGTGCTATTCTTAAGGATTTAAACAGCAATTCATACGCAAATTAAGACACTTTCAGGCTAAATTCATTGAAAAAGTGCTATTCTTAAGGATTTAAACAGCAATTCATACGCAAATTAAGACACTTTCAGGCTAAATTCATTGAAAAAGTGCTATTCTTAAGGATTTAAACAGCAATTCATACGCAAATTAAGACACTTTCAGGCTAAATTCATTGAAAAAGTGCTATTCTTAAGGATTTAAACAGCAATTCATACGCAAATTAAGACACTTTCAGGCTAAATTCATTGAAAAAGTGCTATTCTTAAGGATTTAAACAGCAATTCATACGCAAATTAAGACACTTTCAGGCTAAATTCATTGAAAAAGTGCTATTCTTAAGGATTTAAACAGCAATTCATACGCAAATTAAGACACTTTCAGGCTAAATTCATTGAAAAAGTGCTATTCTTAAGGATTTAAACAGCAATTCATACGCAAATTAAGACACTTTCAGGCTAAATTCATTGAAAAAGTGCTATTCTTAAGGATTTAAACAGCAATTCATACGCAAATTAAGACACTTTCAGGCTAAATTCATTGAAAAAGTGCTATTCTTAAGGATTTAAACAGCAATTCATACGCAAATTAAGACACTTTCAGGCTAAATTCATTGAAAAAGTGCTATTCTTAAGGATTTAAACAGCAATTCATACGCAAATTAAGACACTTTCAGGCTAAATTCATTGAAAAAGTGCTATTCTTAAGGATTTAAACAGCAATTCATACGCAAATTAAGACACTTTCAGGCTAAATTCATTGAAAAAGTGCTATTCTTAAGGATTTAAACAGCAATTCATACGCAAATTAAGACACTTTCAGGCTAAATTCATTGAAAAAGTGCTATTCTTAAGGATTTAAACAGCAATTCATACGCAAATTAAGACACTTTCAGGCTAAATTCATTGAAAAAGTGCTATTCTTAAGGATTTAAACAGCAATTCATACGCAAATTAAGACACTTTCAGGCTAAATTCATTGAAAAAGTGCTATTCTTAAGGATTTAAACAGCAATTCATACGCAAATTAAGACACTTTCAGGCTAAATTCATTGAAAAAGTGCTATTCTTAAGGATTTAAACAGCAATTCATACGCAAATTAAGACACTTTCAGGCTAAATTCATTGAAAAAGTGCTATTCTTAAGGATTTAAACAGCAATTCATACGCAAATTAAGACACTTTCAGGCTAAATTCATTGAAAAAGTGCTATTCTTAAGGATTTAAACAGCAATTCATACGCAAATTAAGACACTTTCAGGCTAAATTCATTGAAAAAGTGCTATTCTTAAGGATTTAAACAGCAATTCATACGCAAATTAAGACACTTTCAGGCTAAATTCATTGAAAAAGTGCTATTCTTAAGGATTTAAACAGCAATTCATACGCAAATTAAGACACTTTCAGGCTAAATTCATTGAAAAAGTGCTATTCTTAAGGATTTAAACAGCAATTCATACGCAAATTAAGACACTTTCAGGCTAAATTCATTGAAAAAGTGCTATTCTTAAGGATTTAAACAGCAATTCATACGCAAATTAAGACACTTTCAGGCTAAATTCATTGAAAAAGTGCTATTCTTAAGGATTTAAACAGCAATTCATACGCAAATTAAGACACTTTCAGGCTAAATTCATTGAAAAAGTGCTATTCTTAAGGATTTAAACAGCAATTCATACGCAAATTAAGACACTTTCAGGCTAAATTCATTGAAAAAGTGCTATTCTTAAGGATTTAAACAGCAATTCATACGCAAATTAAGACACTTTCAGGCTAAATTCATTGAAAAAGTGCTATTCTTAAGGATTTAAACAGCAATTCATACGCAAATTAAGACACTTTCAGGCTAAATTCATTGAAAAAGTGCTATTCTTAAGGATTTAAACAGCAATTCATACGCAAATTAAGACACTTTCAGGCTAAATTCATTGAAAAAGTGCTATTCTTAAGGATTTAAACAGCAATTCATACGCAAATTAAGACACTTTCAGGCTAAATTCATTGAAAAAGTGCTATTCTTAAGGATTTAAACAGCAATTCATACGCAAATTAAGACACTTTCAGGCTAAATTCATTGAAAAAGTGCTATTCTTAAGGATTTAAACAGCAATTCATACGCAAATTAAGACACTTTCAGGCTAAATTCATTGAAAAAGTGCTATTCTTAAGGATTTAAACAGCAATTCATACGCAAATTAAGACACTTTCAGGCTAAATTCATTGAAAAAGTGCTATTCTTAAGGATTTAAACAGCAATTCATACGCAAATTAAGACACTTTCAGGCTAAATTCATTGAAAAAGTGCTATTCTTAAGGATTTAAACAGCAATTCATACGCAAATTAAGACACTTTCAGGCTAAATTCATTGAAAAAGTGCTATTCTTAAGGATTTAAACAGCAATTCATACGCAAATTAAGACACTTTCAGGCTAAATTCATTGAAAAAGTGCTATTCTTAAGGATTTAAACAGCAATTCATACGCAAATTAAGACACTTTCAGGCTAAATTCATTGAAAAAGTGCTATTCTTAAGGATTTAAACAGCAATTCATACGCAAATTAAGACACTTTCAGGCTAAATTCATTGAAAAAGTGCTATTCTTAAGGATTTAAACAGCAATTCATACGCAAATTAAGACACTTTCAGGCTAAATTCATTGAAAAAGTGCTATTCTTAAGGATTTAAACAGCAATTCATACGCAAATTAAGACACTTTCAGGCTAAATTCATTGAAAAAGTGCTATTCTTAAGGATTTAAACAGCAATTCATACGCAAATTAAGACACTTTCAGGCTAAATTCATTGAAAAAGTGCTATTCTTAAGGATTTAAACAGCAATTCATACGCAAATTAAGACACTTTCAGGCTAAATTCATTGAAAAAGTGCTATTCTTAAGGATTTAAACAGCAATTCATACGCAAATTAAGACACTTTCAGGCTAAATTCATTGAAAAAGTGCTATTCTTAAGGATTTAAACAGCAATTCATACGCAAATTAAGACACTTTCAGGCTAAATTCATTGAAAAAGTGCTATTCTTAAGGATTTAAACAGCAATTCATACGCAAATTAAGACACTTTCAGGCTAAATTCATTGAAAAAGTGCTATTCTTAAGGATTTAAACAGCAATTCATACGCAAATTAAGACACTTTCAGGCTAAATTCATTGAAAAAGTGCTATTCTTAAGGATTTAAACAGCAATTCATACGCAAATTAAGACACTTTCAGGCTAAATTCATTGAAAAAGTGCTATTCTTAAGGATTTAAACAGCAATTCATACGCAAATTAAGACACTTTCAGGCTAAATTCATTGAAAAAGTGCTATTCTTAAGGATTTAAACAGCAATTCATACGCAAATTAAGACACTTTCAGGCTAAATTCATTGAAAAAGTGCTATTCTTAAGGATTTAAACAGCAATTCATACGCAAATTAAGACACTTTCAGGCTAAATTCATTGAAAAGTGCTATTCTTAAGGATTTAAACAGCAATTCATACGCAAATTAAGACACTTTCAGGCTAAATTCATTGAAAAAGTGCTATTCTTAAGGATTTAAACAGCAATTCATACGCAAATTAAGACACTTTCAGGCTAAATTCATTGAAAAAGTGCTATTCTTAAGGATTTAAACAGCAATTCATACGCAAATTAAGACACTTTCAGGCTAAATTCATTGAAAAAGTGCTATTCTTAAGGATTTAAACAGCAATTCATACGCAAATTAAGACACTTTCAGGCTAAATTCATTGAAAAAGTGCTATTCTTAAGGATTTAAACAGCAATTCATACGCAAATTAAGACACTTTCAGGCTAAATTCATTGAAAAAGTGCTATTCTTAAGGATTTAAACAGCAATTCATACGCAAATTAAGACACTTTCAGGCTAAATTCATTGAAAAAGTGCTATTCTTAAGGATTTAAACAGCAATTCATACGCAAATTAAGACACTTTCAGGCTAAATTCATTGAAAAAGTGCTATTCTTAAGGATTTAAACAGCAATTCATACGCAAATTAAGACACTTTCAGGCTAAATTCATTGAAAAAGTGCTATTCTTAAGGATTTAAACAGCAATTCATACGCAAATTAAGACACTTTCAGGCTAAATTCATTGAAAAAGTGCTATTCTTAAGGATTTAAACAGCAATTCATACGCAAATTAAGACACTTTCAGGCTAAATTCATTGAAAAAGTGCTATTCTTAAGGATTTAAACAGCAATTCATACGCAAATTAAGACACTTTCAGGCTAAATTCATTGAAAAAGTGCTATTCTTAAGGATTTAAACAGCAATTCATACGCAAATTAAGACACTTTCAGGCTAAATTCATTGAAAAAGTGCTATTCTTAAGGATTTAAACAGCAATTCATACGCAAATTAAGACACTTTCAGGCTAAATTCATTGAAAAAGTGCTATTCTTAAGGATTTAAACAGCAATTCATACGCAAATTAAGACACTTTCAGGCTAAATTCATTGAAAAAGTGCTATTCTTAAGGATTTAAACAGCAATTCATACGCAAATTAAGACACTTTCAGGCTAAATTCATTGAAAAAGTGCTATTCTTAAGGATTTAAACAGCAATTCATACGCAAATTAAGACACTTTCAGGCTAAATTCATTGAAAAAGTGCTATTCTTAAGGATTTAAACAGCAATTCATACGCAAATTAAGACACTTTCAGGCTAAATTCATTGAAAAAGTGCTATTCTTAAGGATTTAAACAGCAATTCATACGCAAATTAAGACACTTTCAGGCTAAATTCATTGAAAAAGTGCTATTCTTAAGATTTAAACAGCAATTCATACGCAAATTAAGACACTTTCAGGCTAAATTCATTGAAAAAGTGCTATTCTTAAGGATTTAAACAGCAATTCATACGCAAATTAAGACACTTTCAGGCTAAATTCATTGAAAAAGTGCTATTCTTAACGATTTAAACAGCAATTCATACGCAAATTAA